>NC_030440.2:20208288-20210788 GCF_001660625.3 Ictalurus punctatus
GGCCAATAGGAGGCTCTCTGTTTGAATGGGCCAATAGGAGGCTCTCCCATGTTTTTGTGGTTGTTTTAATCATCTGTAGTGGGGCTTTTTTCATTGTTTTATTTTGATTTTAAACTAATGGTATTATTTATTTATTAAATTACTGTTTCCCACTTGTGTACTGTGGGTTTAAAATTATTTATTTATTTATTTATTTATTTATTTATTTATTTATTTCTCCATTTAGGTTTGAATTGTTTTAATCTCTTTTTTAATTCTTTTTTCTTTTTCTTTCAAGGCATGCTGGGGTGGCATAGGTATGCCTTTGCCCGTGTTTGTCCTTATTGGGAGTTGTGATTAATCAAATGATGATTCTTATGAACAGGCCGACCAGAAGGGAAACGAACAGTAGAGCGAATTGCAAACATGAGGCACGGGCTGATTAGGGTTGGGGTTAGGGTTAGCGGTTAGGGTTAGGGTTAGGGGGTTAGGGTTAGGGTTAGGGGTTTAGGGTTAGGGTTAGGGTTAAGGTTAGGGTTAGGGTTTTAGGGTTAGGGTTAGGGGGTTAGGGTTAGGGTTAAGGTTAGGGTTAGGGTTAAGGTTAGGGTTAGGGTTTTAGGGTTAGGGTTAGGGGCCAGGGTAGGCGCTAACCTGTATGCACTGTCCATCTAATGTCGCTCACTCCACTGGGTTTCACCCCCATGTCAGCCGGTCCATTCCCACCATTCTTTTTCTCTTTTGTTTTTTTCTCCAGTTCCCTCGGACTCAGTGAGTATATTTTTGGGGTCATGTCGTGTGAGCATGCCGTGTGTCTTTTTTCTTGTGCCTCCCGGTGGGATTGAGTCTTTGTTGAGCCTGTCGGGCTGTAGTGGAGTGACCCGGATTCCCCTTCGTGCGTCGGAACTGGCCCGTTCGCGGTCCCTGATAGGGATAGGATGATTTTCCTGTCTGGTACAGGAGTTTGGGCGGACGCTGGGAGCGTGTCGTACTCGCGGGGAGGCCGGGCAGTTAAGAGAAATGTCCGGAAGGCTGCCCGCGTCCTCGTGGTCGACGGAGGACACATCGCTCTGCGGGTCAGTCATCGTGGACCTCGTTTGTTTTCTCCGCGGGGCGGATGTTTCAGACTCCTGTTCGGCCTCTGAGCTTTCGAACAGAGTCTCGAGGTTCAGCGGAGCTACCGTCATCTCCGCGTACTCTTTGGCCTCGTCGACCGTCTGGCGCTTGAGTTTTGTACCGAAGGTACGTTCGGCCCACTGGGCGGCTTTGTCGAAGGAGCGGTCAAACCCTTCGCATCCGATGCGTTCGAGCTTGTTCCCCTCTTCGGACAACGCTTTCGTGTAGTGGCTATTCAGAATATCGATGGTGTTCTGAGCCCACTTTTTTGCATTGTCCTCAATGAGGGCTTGCGTGGCGGCGTTTGGCAAAGCCGGTTTGATTACCTCCGAAAGGTATTTTACAATCTCGCCGATCGCAGGAGGCTGCCCTTGGCATATATTGTTCATGTGATGTTTCAATTTTATGATCTTGAACGACGTGCGGACCGAGTCGATATGAGGGTCCGTAGACCGTTTCGGCTTTTGGTTCTGCCGGTGATGTGATTTTTTGTTTTTGGGGTGCGAGCGCACCATATACTGAGGCCCCGAGGTACAGGGCCTCGAACGGGCCCGGGGTTCAAAAGATTGCGGCCTGTCGGGCCGACGATCAAAGTCACGATAGTGAGTAGGGGCCGTGCTCCTACGGCCTCCGTATTTGACCGTATCCGCGTAGGAGAGCACTCTTTCCGCCTGTGCGCGGCGCTCTATGTCGCGGTGGTAACGGGGCGTAGGCCGAGCCATGCTCTGGACGGCACGTTTGCGTCCGCGTGTGACCATAGTCCAACCGTCTCTCTCTGGCCAAACCATGGTTTAAGTGTCTTCTCCTTTTTAATATATATGTGTACGTGTATTAGTAGATTTGTTGTGGATCTGAATTGATCGAATTGGACCTTTTTTCTATGTTTTTTAGGTGTGAGAGGACTCTTGGGGAGATTGGAACCAGGTAAGTAGGCTTATTTATTATTTTTTTATGTTTTTTTGTGTTCTCAGGTAAGTAGGATCTTAATTAGTATCATGTACTTTTTTATTTTCAGGAAAATGGGGTTCGATTTGTGTTAGGTGCTTTTTAAGTAATTGTGGAATTATGTATTATATACTATATTATCAAGTGTATTTTGAGGAATTTTTATTCCAGGTCAATAGGGATTAATTTGTATTATGTGCTTTTTAATTTTCAGAGAAGTAGGGCTTAATTTGTATTAGATCTCTGTTATTCTCCCGGTTAATAGGGCTTAATTTGTATTATATGCTTTGTAATCAATTGTATTTAGAGGAATTTTTATTCTGAATCAGTGGAATCACTTTCCTTGAATTCTGGAGTGAGGATAACTTAACAAGCCGTTGCAACGTTTCGGTTCTCCTGGAACCTTCTTCAGGCAGGCTTGTTATGATTTGAAATTAGTTGAATAAGTTTGAGGATCCAAAAA
>NC_030441.2:10000-87500 GCF_001660625.3 Ictalurus punctatus
CATACCGTCTGGCTGAATTTATAGATCATTACATTAATCCACTGTCTCAGAAACATAACAGCTATATCCAGGACACCTACGGTTTTGTTAATAAAATAAAAAAAACTTGTCTGTACCTGAAACTTTTTTACTATTGATATTAATCACAGTTGGGGTTGCAGGAAGTAAGGGATACATTCTCTAAATATCCAGACAATAAAAGACCAGATAAAGAAATCTTACAACTGCTGGAACTAAGTCGAACAAGTAATGATTTTGAATTTAATGGAAAATATTACCTCCAAATTCATGGAACTGTCATGGGGGGAAAAGTCTGCTCCGGCCGATGCTAATCTCTATATGAGCAGCTGGGAGGAATCTGCATTTCTTAAGTGTAATCATCTATCAAGGAAATATTTTAGATTCTTGTATGACACATTTGGGGTTTGGAGTCATTCCGAGGAGTTTGGTCATTTTCTGGAGGTCCTGAATTCCCACCATGAATATATTAAAATTACTCAATCTACAAAGGGAGAAAACAGAATTTTTAGACACAAAAAATTTATTTTTTCTTTTTTAAAAAGAATTTCATAGAAAGGGCCTGGCTACAAACGTTTTTTTAAAAGATAGATAGACAAGCAATCTTGTATAAAAGCAGTTTAATCCTAAACATACCTTCAGGGGCATATTAAAATCTCAACTGATCAGGTTTCACACAATTTGCAGAGGAAGCCATACAGATATTATTTAAGGCACTTAGATCCAGGGGCTATGTGGGGAATTTCCTCAACATCCCCAACTAAGGCCTGTTTACTTTTCTCAGTAAGAGTTATTCTTGATGTGTAACCAATTAATAGTAGAATATTAATTTCCTAATATAAATTTTAGATGTATATGTTGTACAATTGTAATGTGCCATTCTGTTTGTAGTTCAAATTTAAACAATTACACAAAAAATGACTACATCAATACGTAAAATAATTCACCTACTGTAATGCCAGTAGTTTTTAATGTTTTGAAAATGTGTAGTTTTGAAAAAGTGAACTTGGCAGTGCATAAATCTTTTTAGCAATTGTATAAAAACATTTTTTTTAAAGAAATCATAGAATTGACTTGAAATTTAGTCACATTTTTGAATAATCAAAAAAATACATACTGCTGATTTGATTATGCAGAGCCAAAATGCCATAATATGAAAAGATGTCCTTTTGTTTAATTCAGCAGCATTTAGACAGTTAAAGTACAATAAATATCAGTGTAAACATATTACATTCACCACATATACGCACACGTCCTTCAATCTGTCAAAACAAATGTATAACAAATGATACTACAAAAAAAAGCACTTGAATAACTGAAACCAGTACCCTGAAAATGCTCCAACATTTCCCCACATTGAATTCTACAAAATACATTTATATACACATTTAAAATCTACAACACCTATAGACCCTAAACCAAGTGACTGACCGATCACTCAATAAAAATAAATAAATAAAAAACAAATGTTCAAGTGAGAAAGAAACGATCACTTTAAGTGCAAGACAATGTTTAGTGGGTTTGTTAACATTGTTTAATTAAAAGCCCCAAACAATGAAGACTTTATCGCACTTTAGGACGGGCTCTGATTTCATTAACACAGTGTTGGTGTTAGATATACTGCTGCTTCAATTTCTACTGTATTTCAACACCAATACAGCATGTTCAGGAACTTCTGGAACCTTCTCAGAATCTATATTCAAGTATATTATAACATTTGATGTTAAAGTGTTTAGCATTTATTTGCAAAAGTAAATTTGAAGAAATTGATGGATTTTTCATGCATTAAACCAACCTGCTCTTATACGTACCAGATACGACCGTGGAACAGATTTTATATTAGCTAATATAATTACAGCCTGCCAAGATTAGTTACATAATTATTTATAATAAATGAATAATTTGGTATGTTATTATGCAATAGAGCATCCCTATTCCTATGTTTGTTATATTTGCAACAATAAACTATTATGAGGCCATGATGACCAATAACGACACCTCATATAGCTATGAGAGAGAGAGAGGAAGGAAGAAAGAAAGAGACATTTCTCACTTAATAGCTCTTGCCACTTGATACCACTGAGTGTGTACACAGATTTTAAGAGTTACTACATAACACACAGTGCTACACTTATAAACACACTCATCCTTCCTTCATCCAAACTAAAGTAATGCTGACGTCGGACATCGTTACACGTCGTAATCAGGAACAGGTGAGTAACTGATTCCTCCAGTGGCCGGGGGAGAGGACTGGAATGGTAACAGCCAACACAGCACAGAGCCTGCAAACACACACCAAAGGTGCATATAAACGTGAAATATTTAACAAATGTGCCTTTAAACAGGAATCATTTAACAAATATGTCTTGAGAGCAACAATGAAAGAGGATTATTTTAAACTGCTGTGCAGTGGTCTCTGCGTCAACACTATTAGATATGATTCACAGGATCAGCATCTCCTAAAACACATTAAATATGTTTCTACTGAAATGTGTGTGATGTGTTTAACAGGGACAGATTAGTGAAATCTATGCATGAATCTAAGCAGGGCTCTGTTTCCCTCATTGCTGTACATGAACCAATGCATGGAGTCCTGACCGTCCTGCAACCCACCACATGAACATCAAAATGTATGCATTTCCTTTCAAATCCATGGAGTGTTTGAGTAATCTCTGAAACCCAGTAAGCAATCTGACCTTAAGCAACTTTCTTGCTGTTCTCCTCACAAACCAATACAACACACTGTCAAAGTCCAGCTCTTTAACGTGCTAGGACTCGAGCGCCAGCAGTGACTGCATGTTGAGTGTTCTTTAGTCCATTTTATTTGCTTTTTAATCTGACACAGAGAAAATTACATTCTCTGGCTTCTTCCTCTTAATTTTTCCCCCATTGATGCAAGAATGCTTTTCAGACACTTATTTATCCTCAGTAAGAAACATTCAGGACTTAATTGACTGTACATTCAGACCCCCACACCAGTAACATTTCCCAATTTATTTCAGATTCGGCTAAGTTCTATGTATCATGAATAATAATAATAATAATAATAATAATAATAATAATAATAAATATTATTATTATGTTTCATTTATATAGCACCTTTCCAGACCTCAAGGACATTTGAACAATAGTAATACAATGATAGCGTAATTACCTAATTCACCTCAAATCTACAGGCACAGCTAAAAAAAATTATATTGTGGAAAAGTTCATTTTTTTCCATAAATTAATTGAAAAATTTCATATATTCTAGATTCAATACACTTAGTGAAATGTTTCAAGCCTTTCTTATTTTTAATCTTGAAGATTTCGGTTTACTCATAGAAAATAAAAATCCAGTACCTCAATATCTTATCTAGAATAAAGAATTCATAACACAAATGTGGACCTGGTCGGGGCTTTAATCCTTTTGCATGAATGACTGCATCAGTGCGGCGTGGCATGAAGGCGATCAGCCTGTGGAACTGCTGAGGTGCTCTGGAAGTCCAGGTTGCTTTGATAGCGGTCTTCAGCTCGTCTGTATTGTTGGGTCTGGTGTCTCTCGTAGATTCTCTTTGGGGTTCGGGTCAGGCGAGTCATCTGGACAATCAAGCACAGTAATACCATGGTCAGTAAACCAGTTACTAGAAGTTTTGGCACTGCGGGCAGGTGCAGAGTCCTGCTGGAAAAGGAAATCAGCATCTCCATAAAGCTCGTCAGCAGATAGAAGCATAAAGTGTTCTAAAAACTCCTGGTAGACGCTGCATCAACTCTCGACTTGAGAAAATACAATGAACCAACGCCAGCAGATGACATGGCACCCCAAATCATCACTGCCTGTGGAAACTTCACACTGGACTTCAAGCAGCTTGGATTCTGTTCCTCTCCACTCTTCCTCCAGACTCTGGAACCTTGATTTCCAAATGAAATGCAACGTTTACTTTCATCTTCCCCGTGATTGTGTGTGTGTACTGAACCAGACTGAGAGATTAAAGACTCAGGAAACCTTCACAGGTGTTTTGAGTTAATTATCTGATTAGAGTCTTCTCAGGTCGACATTTCTGTATTATAAATTCTTTATTCTAATATTTTGAGATACTGGATTTTTGATTTCCATGAGCTGTAAGCCATAATCATTAAGATTAAAACAAAAAAAGGCTTGAAATATTTCACTTCATGTGTAATGAATCTAGAATATATGAAAGTTCCACTTTTTGAATTAAATTTTGGGGAAAAAATGAACTTTTCCATGATATTCTAATTTTTTGAGATGCACCTACAGTGAGGGAAAAAAGTATTTGATCCCCTGCTGATTTTGTACGTTTGCCCACTGACAAAGAAATGGTCAGTCTATAACTTTAATGGTAGATTTATTTGAACAGTGAGAGACAGAATAACAACAAAAAAATTGAGAAAAACGCACGTCAAAAATGTTATAAATTGATTTGCATTTTAATGAGGGAAATATGCATTTGACCCCTCTGCAAAACATGACTTAGTACTTGGTTTAAAAACCCTTGTTGGCAATCACAGAGGTCAGACGTTTCTTGTAGTTGGCCACCAGGTTTGCACACATCTCAGGAGGGATTTTGTCCCACTCCTCTTTGCAGATCTTCTCCAAATCATTAAGGTTTCGAGGCTGACGTTTGGCAACTCGAACCTTCAGCTCTCTCCACAGATTTTCTATGGGATTTAGGTCTGGAGACTGCCTAGGTCACTCCAGGACCTTAATGTGCTTCTTCTTGAGCCACTCCTTTGTTGCCTTGGCCGTGTGTTTTGGGTCATTGTCATGCTGGAATATCCATCCACGACCCATTTTCAATGCCCTGTCTGAGGGAAGGAGGTTTTCACCCAAGATTTGACGGTACATGGCCCCGTCCATCGTCCCTTTGATGCGGTGAAGTTGTCCTGTCCCCTTAGCAGAAAAAAAACCCCAAAGCATAATGTTTCCACCTCCATGTTTGACAGTGGGGATGGTGTTCCAGGGGTCATAGGCAACATTCCTCCTCCTCCAAACACGGCGAGTTGAGTTGATGCCAAAGAGCTCCATTTTGGTCTCATCTGACCTCAACACTTTCACCCAGTTGTCCTCTGAATCATTCAGATGTTCATTGGCAAATTTCAGACGGGCATATATATGTGCTTTCTTGAGCAGCGGACCTTGCGCGCGCTGCAGGATTTCAGTCCTTCACGGCGTAGTGTGTTACCAATTGTTTTCTTGGTGACTATGGTCCCAGCTGCCTTGAGATCATTGATAAGATCCTCCCGTGTAGTTCTGGGCTGATTCCTCACTGTTCTCATGATCAATGCAACTCCACGAGGTGAGATCTTGCATGGAGCCCCAGGCCGAGGGAGATTGACAGTTCTTTTGTGCTTCTTCCATTTGCGAATAATCGCACCAACTGTTGTCCCCTTCTCACCAAGCTGCTTGGCAATGGTCTTGTAGCCCATTCCAGACTTGTGTAGGTCTACAGTCTTGTCCCTGACATCCTTGGAGAACTCTTTGGTCTTGGCCATGGTGGAGAGTTTGGAATCTGATTGATTGATTGCTTCTGTGGACAGGTGTCTTTTATACAGGTAACAAACTGATATTAGGAGCACTCCCTTTAAGAGTGTGCTCCTAATCTCAGCTCGTCACCTGTATAAAAGACAACTGGGAGCCAGAAATCTTTCTGATTGAGAGGGGATCAAATACTTTTTTCCCTCACTGTATATACTCATTGAGGGCCCCCAGTCTTTCGTCTTTCCCCTCTTCACATTGACAGAAAATGCTGTAAGAGAGTTTTGAAATAAATGTCTAATTTATCTACTGTTTAATTGATAGTAGTGAGTTGTTGGTGTAAGCTCCTAAAAAACAAAACTCTATAAATGCTCCGTCAGTTACTGATATACAAAATGACTAGCACTATGATGTTGATATATATTTGGCAGCAATATTAGCAGGAAAGTGCAAGCTTTTGAAGCAGATCTGAGCATAAACAGAGAACTGCACATGAGTATGAGCAGTAAAGGACACAATACTGTAAATAAAAGTTTGCAAAGAAGGGAATCAATTCATCCATACGTGTGTGTTCACTTACGGAAAGATACGCACTCTTACCTCTTCCAAACACCTCCCTCAGCAAAGCCAATTTCGGTTTTCGGGTGTGTGTGGTGTGCACTGACTGCCCGCTGTTGGGTCTGTCCTTCATCAGTCTGTTTCTCATCTGCTCAATAGGGGTCTCATCTGTTATAATGGACACCAGCTGGAGAACAAACAGGCTCATGGCAAAATGGGACATCATCACATAATATGAATAATATATACACGTGTTTGTGTGTGTGTGCGTGCTTTCTATTGGCCCCATAATGAAATACTGAAGTAAGGTACACACCTGGTCATAAAATATCACCAGGACAAACACGCCAAAAAGAATGGACTCCACTAACAAGATGATGTAATGTGCCCTGTCATACAGAGGGAACAGTGACCAGATGTTGAACATCGTCAAAGCAAGAAAAATATATAGAATAATTCATAATCTTACAGGTTTACATCACCTAGAACGTATAAACTTTAGCTAATTATTATTCTAAAGGGTGCATTCGTTTTTTGTTCCCTCTCTCTCTCTCTCTCTCTCTCTCTCTCTCTCTCTCTCTCTCTCTCTCTCTCACACACACACACACACACACACACACAGAAACAGAGTTGAGCATCTTGTAGAACCAGCCACAGTTCATCTGGAGACTTTGACTGTCACACTCACTTCTTATGTGTGCAGTGAAACCAGGCAGCAGTTATTGTGTTTTTAATCTGAAAAGTGTCTCTTACACAAGATGCTTTCTTCACTGACATACAAACATTCTTCTGTAAGATTTAGTTTTGTGCTAGAAAACTAAAGTTTGGGGAATCTGAAATGTTTTCCTACTGACTCGATAATGTAGAAGTCATAAAAGGCAAAATCTATACAAAGTTTGTACTAAAAAATACTGGAGTGATAGATTTATTTTTCTTACTTACACTATTAGATGCTTACTGGGAACATCCTCTCCTCCGTTTTCTCCATCTCTTTCACTTCGTATACGCCACACCCATGCTGACACCACCAGAGCCATGGAGTACAGGCTGGCCATGCCTTTGGAGACATTAAAGATAAAAAAAAAAAAAAAATTTTAAATGCTTGTTAAATCCTGACCACACAACTCTCATTATTTAAAAAAAAAAAAAAAAAAAAAATTATTAAAAAAGTGCACTATACAATAAACTTTCATACAAGACAGTTATGTGTTTATTTTTTTTAATTCTCATAGCACAAAATCACACGCTAAAACACCATTTGTTTTGGTGTTTCCTTTATCCACAACTGACACAGAAACCAGTCCTAGATCTCAGCAGGTAAAGGATGAGAAGTCTGGGGTCCGGCAGAAGCAAGACTTGAACACACAAGCTACAGCTGAGTAGCACTGACCACTGGCTCGAATGCCAACATCGCCCGTTTTGTAGTTAAGAACATTTGGATTAATTTAGCAATATAACATTGGCAAGTGTGCGGTTATACTGAATAAATATACTGAATAAATAATCAGTATAACCACTTGATTGTGAGCGCAATGTTGGCGGTGGTGGCTTGATGGTTAAGGCTCCAGCTCTGGGTTACTGATCAGAAGGTCGGGGGTTAAAGCGCCAGCACTTTCAAGCTGCCACTGTTGGCCACATGAGCAAGGCCCTCAACCCTCTCTGCTCCAGGGGACGCTGCATCATGGCTGACCCTGCACTCTGACCCCAACTTCCTAACATGCTGGGGTATGTGAAGAAAAAAAAAAAAAAAAAAAAAAGAATTTCACTGTGCTGTAATGTACACGTTACCAATAAAGACTCATCTCATCATGTATTTATATTTTCAGTTGGTACCTTACATTGACTACTTATACTCACTGGTCACATTAATAGGAACACCTGTACAGCTACACAGTCATGCAGTTTTCCAATCAGCCAATCATGTGGCAGCAGCACAATGTATATAATCATGCAGATTCAGGTCCAGAGCCTCAGTTAATGTACACATCAAACGTCAGAATGGGGGTAAATGTGATCTGTGTGACATTAACTGTGAAAGATGTAGGTGCCCAGACCAGGTGATATTATTCCAGTTTTCAACTGTGCAGTTTGAGTGAGTCTGTCCCCATGATCGTCTCATATTCCTGTTCTTGACTGACAGGAGTGGAAGACAAAGTAGTCTTCTGCTGTTGTAGCCCATATACCCCTAGGTTCAATGTTTTGTGCATGCTGAGATACTTCTCTGCTCACCATGGTTGTACAGAGTGATTATTTGAGTTTCTCCATCCTTCCGGGCAGCACAAAAAATCTGGACATTTTCCTCTGACCTCTCTTATCAACAAGGTGCCTCCACCCACAGAACTGTCACTCACTCAATGTTTTTCGCACCATTTTTTGTAAACTCTAGAGACTGTAGTGTGTGAAAATCCCAGGAGATCAGCAGTTTCTGAAATTCTCAAACCAGCATGTCTGGTACCAACACTCACACCACGGTTAAAGTCAGATCACACTTCTTCATTCTGATGTTTGATGTGAACATTAACTGCAGCTCCTGAGCTTTATTTGCATGATGTTATGGATTGTGCCACTGCCACATGATTAGCTGATTAGATACCTGCATAAATGTGCAGGTGTTCCTAATAAAGTCAACAATGGGTACACTTTACTTTGATTAGAATGGTAGCTCAGTCAGTCATGACTCAAAGCTCTAAACTCTTTTCCTGACAAAAAATTTATAAATAACTAGGGCTGCACAATTAATCGAATATCGATTTTGAAGGCCCACAATTACATGAACATGATTGACTGCAATATTGACGGTTAAAGTTCGTCCTCCACTCATAGAAAACTCCGCTGTTTTCTCCACTCAAATCAAGCACTTCCTACACTTACAGCCAATCACATAGAGCAGAGCAGGAATGACATCATTCTGTAGTGCCAAAACCCGGAAATGGGGTTAGCATTTTAGCGCTCGAGCTGCCAGCTTCACTGCGAGCTCCAGCACTTGCGCGAGGGGAAATCATGACACTAGCACGATGCTAAGTGGCACTACAGAGGTTGTTGGGGACATTAAACCTCATGACGCCGAACGGGAAAAAACTTTGCAAATAAACTCAGGACTCTACAGGGCGACCATTTCACTCGCATTTGCGACTGAAGTACTTTGTGCGACTGTGACTAAATATTTATTTGCACCGGTGCAAGTGACCTGTTCGGAGTTGTATAATA
The DNA here is from genome assembly GCF_001660625.3 of Ictalurus punctatus. Classification (NCBI taxonomy): domain Eukaryota; kingdom Metazoa; phylum Chordata; class Actinopteri; order Siluriformes; family Ictaluridae; genus Ictalurus; species Ictalurus punctatus. The sequence continues at coordinate 19,263 of NC_030441.2, forward strand.
CAATCAGAATAAAAACTACAGGAAGTCCAAAATGCATCTACACCGCGCAACAGTTACTTTCACACTGCTTTTCATCTTCTCAGTCAACCAAACAAGTGTGCAAATACTACAGAGAAGCCATTACGATGACGAGTAACACTGAACATCATCTTCTCTCAACTTCCCAATCTCACAACCGCCATCTTTTATTGATCTCACACTATGTTCCTAAATTCTGCCATAATTGACAAGCTCAAGTTTTCTCATGCCTACTTCTGAGTTATATTGTGGCACATTAACGCTACCATCTCTGAAAAAATAAATAAATAAATAAAATAATAAACTTCAACTGTGCTCCTAATTTTTGGAATCTCCTAAAAGAAACTGTCTTGCGTCTCTCCTCCTATAAACACTGTTATTGCCTTTTCTGCAGATGCCTGAATTGTTTTCATTTGTTAAAAACTGTTATATCTGATGCATATTTTCATTTGGTTGATGGTATTTTTATTTACCCTATATTTTGGGTGCAATTGTATTTATATTGTGCTTCTACGAGATGATGCACTTTAAAGATCAGTCTAATACAATAAAGATTTGTACATTATCAGGAATGTAGCACAACATGGTGGTGAAAGCAGCGGTCCGTTTATTTAAATGTGATAGTACAATAAAAATGTTGTCCCTAAAATCAATAATTGTCATAAATAATCCAGATATCAATATTGATCAAAATAATCGGGATTATCATTTTGGCCATAATCATGCAGTCCTATAAATAACACTTGCAAAAATTATTCAAATACAATTTTGTATTTTACCTATTAATTAATAATGCTGTACAAGGGCTAGACCAATGTACTATTGGTATTTGAATTCAATCCAGCTTTATTTGTATAGCACTTTTAACAATGGACATTGCCACAAAGCAGCTTTACAGAAATATATATATATATATATATATATATATATATATATATTTTCAGAATATAGATTTTAAATAATAAATTTGTCCCTAATGAGCAAGCCAGAGGCGACGGTGGTGAGGAAAAACTCCCTGAGACAATAAATTATCTCCCTGAGACAAATTATCTGTTGCGCTACATGAAGTTGCACTTCAGGTGTCTCACAGCTTGTGTGCTCTTGACATGAACAAGTAGTGTTCCCACCCCCAGTCTGGGCTGGCTAGAGGGAGACCCACCGTCCGACTAGCCACACCTACATTGAAGCCACTTTTCCACTGCACAGTACGGCTCAACTCAACTCGCTTTACTTTACTATGCTTGCTTTTCCACTGCGCTTTAGTTTTGCCTCAACGCGGGCGCCATCTTCCACTCGCCTTCATGCAGGAATAATGTAGTATCATCGAAGCTCTGTACAGATACATGCTCAGGCCGTATTCCAAATGCCTTTCCTTTTCACTGAACACGGACCCTATCAAGGATGTGAAATAACAGCGTTCTAAAACCCACGTAGTGCTCAATATGACTCAATAAATGCTTGTTTGGAAATCAGTAACAAGTGATTTAAAATCTAACCTTCATTGTAGTTTTATCTGTAATGAAATAAACGATACATTATTTTCAATTAATAGAATATTACCGTACGCAAAGTATGTATTAAATGACATTTATTCAGGAACAATACAGAACCGCTCGTTAAGGAGAATTCCCTACTCCCTCAGTGCGTGGCTCACATTTAGTATCGGCTCGGCTCGCTCGGAACCTCGACTGAGGTGGTACTAAAAAAAGTACCAGCTACTATCCACAGTGGAAAACCACCATTACATTCTTGACTTTTGGGAGACGCCCTTATCCAGAGCGACTTGCATTTATCTCATTTATACAACTGAACAGTTGAGGGCAGCTTGGCGCTGCTTTTTTAACTCACAACCTCCCGATCAGTATTAACCACTGAGCTAGCACTGCGCCCACATCTACGGCACAGGCTCTGGCTCCATGGTCTCTACAGCACAGGCTCTGGCTCCATGGACTCTACAGCACAGGCTCTGGCTTCAATTTTCACAACATGGTAACTTTCAGTTGGAACAAAAAGAGGCTTCAAAACACAATGGAAGTGCCATGAATGGTGCCATGTCAAATCAAATCATATCATTATTTATATTTATATTTATTTATATATATATATATATATATATATATATATATATATATATATATATATATATATATATATATATATATATATATATATATATATATATACACACACACACACATACATACACACACAGTAATTAATCTGAACATTCTACTTTCTATTCTACTGTCAGACCTGCTCATGATATAGTCGGCAGTGTTACAGTACTCCATCTTCATAGTAAATTATTATAAATTAAAGCATAACTAAAGTAACTAAACAAGCCCTTCACACTCACCAGTATAAAAGAGAAATTGGACGAAGTACTTCTGGTTGAGCTCTCCAACACAATTATTGATCCTAAAGATCATTAGAGCAAACATTCACACAAAAACAAACCAATAAATAAAGTGAATAAAGGAAAAGATAGTGTGATTGAAAACAGTCTGAAGAATTTGAGAATAGACAGAGATAGATGAAGGAGAGTGAGACTGACCACGGGCAGTGGTGATCCATGCGTCTGATGCAGCGCTGACACACTCTACAGTGATGTGCACGAGGAGGACGATATGTTTCACAACGACTACACACAGTCCAGCCTTCACAACCCTTCACAACAAATCAAAAACAAAAAAACAGTTTTCATAACACTATACATTTTAAATTTGCCTAAACAAAAATTTAGATTCACAACACACACAGCAATATTAATCATTAATGTGGGACATTCAATAATGTACAAGATTTATTTTATAATAAATTCCTGAACTGACATTTTTAGTTGGAACTTCTTTCATGGACATGTTAGTCCATTTTCAATTTGGTTAATCGTTTCTTACGTTACTCACATTCACTTACCCGCTTTAATCCAGCTCGCACATATGTACACTTGCAAAGCTTCAACTTCCATAATATCGTCTTTATTAAGCAAATTTTCACCTTTATTAATTAAAGCCATCGCTCGTCATCTCATGAATCAGTAACTAACCGCCATAAGGACGTCAGAGCAATACAAACCACTAACTTCTGACAGGAAAAAGGAGCTTAACTTTAATACTATTCAAATCCCACAAATGACTAACAAAAGCAGAGTTATAGGTATAGGACACTGAGTATCACTGCCTTGATATTGTTTAAGCAGCAGGTACTGTATGTTTGACACATTGCACAGTAAAGTGTTACCTCACCCGGTCATTCACACGACTGGACTGAGACCTCAAGTCTGAGAAATCAATGGCTGTCTCAGGAAGAGGAACCATACCTGAAAAATTTTTTAAATAACCATCTCTCAAATGTGTGCAGCACATCAAATATATTCAGAACATGTGTGTGGTGGCCAGGGAAATCCTTCTCAGGGTCAAACTGTGACCTTTCTACTGTATAGAATTGTAAAAACTACAGAATTTCCTGGACGTTTTCCATTCAGTACATTTCTCAACCAGAACTAATGTTACGTAAAGTTAAGCAGAATTTTAAATTCTCTCAAAAGTGAAATAGGAGAAAATCACATTTACATTACATTTTAAGCATTTAGCAGACACCATTATCCGGAGCGACTTACATTTATCTCATTTATACAACTGAGCAGTTGAGGGTTAAGAGCCTCGCTCAGGGGTCCAACAGTGAAAGCTTGACAGTGCTTGGGCTTGAACCCCTGACCTTCTGATGAGTAACCCTGAGCCTGTAACCACTGACCACCACTGATCCACATTTAATGATTTCATTCCAAATCCACTGAGAAACAAACAGATCCCCTAAAAGCTCCTACTATTTACTGATTTCATTTGAATTTAATACGTGATGAATAAGATGTAACCGTATAATATTTTATGTTAAACACAATCAAAGAATGATGCATTGACAACGGGAAACGAGTTCTCATTGTGATTATTAGCATCATCCACCTCAGTCTAACCCTAACCCACCAATTTTGAACCATAAATTAGTTTTATAACTATGACAACAATATAAAACAACATAATCTAGATAGCGGTTGATCGTGATCTACCAGTGCATTCTCTGGACCACACTTTAAGAAGAACAGCTCAGAGAAGCATTATATATAAACATTAAACACACCCAACCCTTGGTTTGGTTAAACCTATACCCATGAAATTAGACAAAGAAATGAGGTACAGGTTATGTGTAATGATACAGGTACAGGTGTGGAGATGAATCTCACCTGGGTCAGAGAACACAGCTTTTGAATGACAAACCAGAAGTAGCAGTAATATGACATTAAAGACAGATCCATGAAGTGTGCACCATATACTGTAGAGAAAAGGACAGAAAACACCTTAAAATATGAATTTATTCACGGTTTAGAATAATGCCATCAAAAGGGGGGGCCTCCACAAAACAAAGGTTTAAACAGGGCGCGCGCGCGCACACACAATCTGGAGGCAATACACGCGTGTTCTGTGGATGTGGGAGGAAACCGGAGAACTCGGGGAGAACATGCACAGAACCTCCACACAGACAGTAACCCCAGCTGTAACCGAACCGGACCCTGGATCTGTGAGGAGGAGGAGGAGGAGGAGGAGGAGGTGGGACACTACCTGCTGCAGCACCGCGTCACCCCGCATTATTTTATTTTAAATACGACATAATGACGGAGACTTACCTTCCAGAGTAGGCTGGGATCAGAACATACTGGATAACAACGTAGTCGGCGTAAAATACACTAAAATAAGTGAGAATGAGACAGATAAACCCGCACGGGTCTCGCCTACAGCGTAGCAGAGCCATCTTACATCTTATCAACTTCCGGGATTACGCTCGGATGGTCCAATCACGATCGCGGCTAAGTGTGACGTAATATTTCTTAAACGAATCATTGACCGGCGTTTCAAATTTATTATTATCATTATTAAGGTTAGTCATAAAAGTAGTAATAATAAAAATTAATAGAAGAAAACAATCAAATTGTTTAGATTTGATTGGTTAATGTCAGACACTACACACACTGGTTTATGTTAATGGTAAACTGAAATCTGGCCTCTGAATGGCTCTGTGTCTCTTGGCTGTGTGGTTTGAGTTTTTGCTACCACACTTTTCAGGAATAAACGAGTGTTGATATGTCTATTAATCTGATCTAAATCAATCAAACATGCCACAAAGTGTAACGTTTAGAGCCTAAATAACCTTCACACATTAACCCTCTTATCAGTGTAGTCACCTTGGTGGCAGTACATCAGAATACAGAGTACTAGAATATTAAAACTGCTCATTCTTTCTACAACAGAATTATCAGACATGTGCAGTAATTACCCGCTGAATCCACATGATGGAATTTTAAAAAACTGAAAAATTAGGAGAAAAAACCTGGACTCAAATGGTTTAAAATACTTAAATAATAATAAAAAAAATAATGAGTATAGATTTCACACAGGAGGAGCAAAGTAAAAGAAGCAAACACCCTGCTTCAAGACAAATATATAAATGTACGTTTGATACACCAGCACTCTGATGGAATGATAAAGGTCTTTATTTTTCAGTTACAGAACAACAAGTTTCTCATTAAGAGCAATCTGAGCTTGAGTGAGATTCGCCAGGTACGTCACCATCAGGAGGTCCTGCAGAAAACAGATTATAAAGTAAGCACAATAAACAACAAAAAAACAAACAGAGGAACTCTTATAAAGACCATAAAGAGACACTTACATTAATGTTGGAGTTGAGCATGCTCTCAAAGTCCTCTGCTGAGATCTTGGGTACTTTTTTGACCAGATCCATTAGATAACGGCCAACACTGTTATCTGCTATCACCTTTCCAGACTGGTACCAAATAAAAACATAACAGAGTAGATTTGTATTTATATAAAAACACTTCAATTCATTTGTATCGTAATTAAAACAAATCTGAACTCAAAGAGCAAATTTCACATTTTCTTTTAAACTCCTCACATATGAATCTTTATCATTAGCATGTCTTCTCCAACAGCATCCCAGATTTCTTTTATAATCAGTTCCGAGTTGACTTTTTCCAACTGAACTTCTCTCATGGCGCATTTTCACTTTGGATATGTTTCCTACATTACCCATAGGTACGGTGGGATTTTTCCCATGTTTCATGTCTATCTAAACAGAGCAATGCGGCAGAGCTTTAGTCCTTTAGTCTGTCCAGCTCTCTCCCCTCCTCATCTGTACACTCCGATCTAACACACCAGTGTCCAAGTATTAAACTTTCACACTGATACCACTGTCAACAGTATCACCAACCCACAGATGTGCACCAGACTCACTAAACATCACAAATATTTCTATACAAACATACTGAACGTGTTTCAGGGTGGAGTTGAACTTTATCAGCAGCACGCACTCACCAGCACATCCTCAATGTACGCCAGGACTATGGTGAGCATTTCCTGTATGCGTCCAGCTGAAGCAGCCACCTGAGACAAGTCTGAGGTCAGACCGTTGGTGCGACTGGGAGACGCACGAGTCCTCTGGAGAAGATCAACTACAGAGAAACGAACACAGGAGCGGTCAGAACATTTCTGTTTAAAGGTACACTGAAAAATACCTGTACTGTTATATCTGGAGAACATGAATCAAAAGGCATATGCATGTTAGACTGCTGCTGTGATTATGTTCCTTTGGTTCCAGATCACATCCAGGAATCTTCACACTAACGTTCTACTGAATCTTCAATTCAGCGTGCACCAACGTGATTTAAAACAATTCTCAGTGTATCTACATTCTAAACATGATGGCCTGTTTCCACTGTGTGACCCATTTTAAAAGTATTTAAAGTAAAATGCTCTACCTCAGCTTCAGCATATGCTACAGTGAGAAAAAGCCCAAGTTTTCAAATCTTTTACAGTGAAACTTTTAAATAATCCTTTTGGGGGGGGGGGGGGGGGGGCGCGAAGGAACTCTGGAAGGAAATATACAAGGTGCTTTTTCATGCTTGTTGTATTGCCAACATTTTTGATGGACCTCACAAACAGTGCATGTGTTGTCCAGTTTTTTGGTCCTTTCAATTAATAAAATCTGCAATGTGTCCACATGGTCACTTTAAAACAGAGTAAGCAGGTCCAAGCGTGTCCATCGTCAAATCTGCTAGCTACCTTAGCTATTTTCTAATGTATACATGGTGCTCTTCATAACCTTCTCCTTTACACCTCACCATCAGTTTGGTTTAAATGAGACAACAAAAAGCTATGAATTGCTTCACATATTATTTCTTAAATAATAAATAAATAAATAAATAAGAATCTGAACTGTTGTCCTGGGAGGAAAACTGCTGTAGCACACATTCAGGAAAACTCCTGTGACTAACCTCCAATGCGCTCGGTGTCGTAGTAAATATACTTCACTGTTAACGGTGTGAACATCACGCCGACAGTTTTCCCTGGAACTCCCATCTGTGCACTGAGACATCAACCAAACAATCATAAAAAAACAAGAACAGAAGAAAGCCAAAGCCCCACATGAGTATATAACAGTGGTAGAATACAGCATGAGGATAAGAACAGTGATGCTCTTATAGAGCCCCACAGTTATGGAACAGTCTTCCTATTAGTGTTCAGGACTCAGACACAGTCTCAGTGTTTAAGTCCAGGCTTAAAACGTATTTGTTTACTCAAGCCTACCCTGACTAGATTCTGTTCTACTACTTCACAGTCATAATTATCTTTTTTCTCCCTCTCTCCTTTCGCCGAGCCCCACATGAATTTATGGAGATACTAGAGATCCAGATCCTCTCTGCCTCTGGATAGAGCTCAAATCCTGGGTTGTTACCCTTCTGAGTCGGGTTCCTCTCAAGGTTTCTTCCTCTTAAAACATCTTAGGGAGTTTTTCCTTGCCACCGTCGCCACTCAGTGTCTTGCTCAATTGGGATAAATTCGCACCTTTAATATCTGTACACCATGTTGATATTTCTGTAAAGCTGCTTTGAGACAATGTCTATTGTAAAAAGCGCTATACAAATACAATTGAATTGAATTGATGCGCGCTGACCTGACGTACGCCCGGATGTTCATCTTGTTGCTCTGCAGCGCCGTGTCCACGGTCAGGTGGATGGGGTTCTGAGCCTCACGACTGTAATACTCATGAATTAATACAGAATGTTCTGTAATGTCATATCCTGTGGCGTACCTGCACAGAAAAACACAAAATACAGCTGTACACACACACCACACCAAAAACATTAAAGAACTCAATGAAACCCCACGTCACCGAGCTGACACTCACCAGCCGATGATGACTTCACTGGGAGAAACTTTCTTGTGAAGCTCATACATGTTCTTGGCAAACTCCATGTCCACCGCCACCTGGAATATTGTAAGGACACAATGACTTCAGTCACACACACACACACACACACACAGTGTGTCTCTCCCTCTCACAGACACACACACACACACACACACACACACACACACACAGTGCGTCTCTCTCTCTCACAGACACACACACACAGTGCGTCTCTCTCTCTCACAGACACACACACACAGTGCGTCTCTCTCTCTCACAGACACACACACACAGTGCGTCTCTCTCTCTCACAGACACACACACACAGTGCGTCTCTCTCTCTCACAGACACACACACACAGTGCGTCTCTCTCTCTCACAGACACACACACACAGTGCGTCTCTCTCTCTCACAGACACACACACACAGTGCGTCTCTCTCTCTCACAGACACACACACACAGTGCGTCTCTCTCTCTCACAGACACACACACACAGTGCGTCTCTCTCTCTCACAGACACACACACACAGTGCGTCTCTCTCTCTCACAGACACACACACACAGTGCGTCTCTCTCTCTCACAGACACACACACACAGTGCGTCTCTCTCTCTCACAGACACACACACACAGTGCGTCTCTCTCTCTCACAGACACACACACACAGTGCGTCTCTCTCTCTCACAGACACACACACACAGTGCGTCTCTCTCACAGACACACACACAGTGCGTCTCACTCACAGACACACACACACACACACAGTGCATCTCTCTCACACACACACACACACACACAGTGCGTCTCTCTCACACACACACACACACAGTGCGTCTCTCTCTCTCACAGACACACACACACACACAGTGTCTCTCTCTCTCACAGACAGACACACAGTCTCACTTCAAGATTGACAAAACTGACTGTTTAAAAATAAACCTCAATGAGTTATAGTGAAAAAGGCCCCATCCAGCTTTTACACTCACTCAGTTTCACAATAAACTCTTTAAACCATTTATCTGGAGTCCAATATTGTACTTACAATTACTGGCCAGTTTAATAGGTACACATACGTTTTACATTATACTGTAGGTGGACAATAGGTCTCTCTAAAATCTGCAGCACTCAGAGCACCGACCCGATATTATTTACAAACTGAATCATTCTCAGCACAACTAGAACACTGGGTGTGTGTGTGTGTGTGTGTGTGTGTGTGTGTGTGTGTGTGTGTTTCTGATCCACCAGAAAAATGCCGTTTAAAACAAACGGTCCGTATTCACTGCACTGGTGCACTACTTCTATAATATATAGCTCATCCTTCTGCACTGAGATGTAGTGCATTAGCCACGCTAGACAGAATATCAGGTCCTTACCTCATCTTCAGATTCATTGTGCGGAACGGAGAAACAGTTGGTGACCTCTACAGAATGTTTATCTATCGTTCCTGTACACAGAAAAAATATAACTGTATATGACCTGTATCTACAGAAAATGATAACTGTATATGACCTGTATCTACAGAAACCACTCTACAATCCTTCAGTCACATGCCCATCTCAACAGGCACGCTCATGTAGCATTAGCTTCCAAAAACGAGTGTTCTTCTACAACAATCATTTTACAGGTTATACAAAATTCAAATCCAGATTTAAAGATCTTACCTAATAATGTTCCAATCACACGACTTGCTCCCTCATTCCTGCGCTCGTAGGAGTCAGCGATAGAAGCGAGAACCACCGGGTGGATTTTCACTACAGGGCCGTGGACCGCCATCTTTACAAGAGGAAGTGAGACTGTGAGCAAGAACCGTAGAAGAACTGCGTGACAAACACCGGGGGATTCTCCGCTTCTGCCCCCTAGTGGCCACTAACCGTTATAGCACTAATAGCACGAAGGCACAGAGAGAGAGAGAGAGAGAGACAGACAGACAGACAGACAGAGAGAGACAGAGAGAGACAGGGAGAGAGAGACAGACAGACAGATAGAGAGAGAGAGAGAGAGAGAGGGAGAGAGAGAGAGAGACAGACAGACAGACAGACAGACAGACTGGGAGAGAGAGACAGAGAGAGAGAGAGAGAGCCCACGACTCTGTATCTCCAACTACACTGTTATGAAGCATTACTCATGCACAAGGGAAGGGAACAGGAGATAGTTTGTGCTCCAAATACATAAAAATGAGCAGATTTGAAAAAGCACATACACATTCACAAACCTCATGAATAAAAGCAGTTAATAAAAAGCCTGAATTCAATTGTTAGTAAAACATCATGAAAAATCTAGGTTGAGGTTGCAATATTCCAGATTTCTGGTTTTCAACAGTACTGTATGTAAATGTACATTATTTTTTTTAGAATGTATGTAAAGTAACGTGGGTAAGAAATAGTCTCACAGGATTCAGAATTCGGAATTCGAAGGAGTAGTACGTGAAGTTGGAGGCTCCTGCTGATTTCGATTAAAATTGTAATTAATTAGCGCTTTTCGGTCATATAATATATTTTGACTTATTCTACTCTCTTTCCTTGTTTGCATTTTTAACTTTGTGGTACGTTAAAATGTCTGGAAAGAACACGAAAACCCGTGGTAGCATTCAGACACGACTGAGGCCTAGTGTGTGCGCCGCGAGTGAGTCCCCTTCTCCCCCTGATTCCACATCGCCGAGCGGTGACCCTGACTTCTCCGCACTCAGGCTCGAGCTGCTGGCTTTACTGAGGAAGGACATCGCCGATATCTTTAAAAAGGAGCTCCAGAATCTCCGACCGTGACTCAATTAGAGAATAAATGTGAGGATTTGGAGTCGAGGTCACGGCGCAATAACGTTAGGATAGTGGGAGTTCCAGAGGGCGCTGACGCCTGTACAACCGCTGCTGTAGCGGCCTTGTTAAAAGAGGCGTCTGGTCTGGAGAAGGAGCCGGTTCTGGACCGGTCCCACCGGACCCTTCAGCCTAAGCACAAGCCTGGTGAACATCCACGAGCTATTGTGTGCAGATTCCACTATCACAGTGACTGTGTTGACATTTTACGCCGTGCGAGAGAGCTCCAGCGGATTAAAGTGAGGGATTTGACCATCTCCGTTTCCTCTGACTACACAGCCAAGACCGCCCGGGCCCGGGCCACGTTTAACGAGGTTGAGCGTCAACTTTGTGGTATTGAGGGCGCTCGCTATGGAATACTTCACCCAGCTCGACTTCGCATTACATATAACGGTGTTCAGAAGGACTTTATTTCAGCGGAGGAAGCGGGAGACTATGTTAAACTCTTGATATCGGGGTGAACTGCATCACCTACACAGCGGAGTCTTTTTCGCTCTTCTTTTATTATTATTTTTTGCACTCGGCCTTCCAGCTCCACAGAATTCGGATTTTTATTGAAGATATTGTCGTTGCATTACTTCACCTAGATTTTGTGGACTCACTCCTCTTAAAATCTACTTCTGTGTTAATGTGCTTCTCTGTTTTGATGCTCTGACCGGGTTAGAGTTTCTGTTTATTTAATTTTATTAGTGTTATCTCCTCGGCTTTACGTGCCACACTGTTATATTATTTGTTACAAGTCTTTAAAAGGTAAGGACGTTATATTTATTATTCCGTGCAGACTGTTTATCAGTCTTGGTAATTTTGTTGGTTAGCCCAGTTTACTCTCCGAGTTGTTTTCACATTGTGGACAACGTTCGGTTTTTGTAGGATACACTGCTGTCTCATTTCTTTATGGAGACTGTGGGTGTGGGTGTTTGGAGGATTGTGAGAGTAAGCAGAACATGCCAATGCTTTGAAGGATGTAATGTTATTTAATTGTGAATCTGTTTTTAGAGTATTTAAACTTAACATGGTGAACAAATTATATTATAGAATTCAGGCAGTTTTACTGGGGTTATCTCATACAGTGTAGCAAGTAATAATCTGGAAAGACCTTTGTAATATCGCAGTGTAAAACTGGATTTAAAGAGAAGCAAACTAGTAAATGAATCACATGTAAATGAATCATACGTAAATGAATCACATGAAAATGTATCACTTGAATATGAATCTCATGAAAATGAATCACATGTAAATGAATCACATGTAAATGAACCATATGAAAATGAATAAATAAAGACAAGAAATAGTCTCACAGGAGAAAGTCTGCAGAAAAGTCTGAGACAAACAACCCAGCAGATGATTTTCTAAAGAAAATCAGTGTGTTAAAAAGAACAGATATGTTTTAAATGCTAATAGTTCTCACACCAAATCGGTTTTGTAAATATAATGAAGCTTTAGTGCATTACAAGTCTGCAAGCTCTAAAATTCAAGATACTATAATATTTCCACCTTTACAAGGAAATGTATCCCAAAGTATACTTTCTATATTAATAAGACACATTCACAATCAAACTGTGTATGTGTGGTTTCAATACAGTGTGATAATGAGTCAGTCACCTCTGTGCAATAAATCAGACAGAGATGCGTCTGATGAGTCTGATGATTTAATTAACTGTCTGTGCTACATTTCCCTTTCCACTGCACAACTCATTTTCTTTCTTTTTTTACAAAAAAAACTGAGAATGTATTCAGTCTATTTCTGTACAACACTCTATTGTACTGCCACAAATGATAAATTATTTGACATTTTGAATGTGCTGAAAAAAAAGAAAGCACTGGTGTACTGAGCAACCAAGGAAAACAGCAGCTGATGACAGAATCATTGTGAGAGCTGTGAAGAAAATCCCCAAAACAACACTCAGTGACATCACCAACAACGTCCACAGGGCAGGGGTGAAGGTCTCACCATCACAAATTGTTTTTTTTTTTTTATAAATCTGGTCGGCACATCATTGCCTTTATTTAGACCCAAAATATCCATTGAAAATTGGGCTTTATTTAGTTTACTTTGTAACGATCAGTTAGTAATGAAACACGACTCTGACCAGATAGTAATACATCAGGAACAGCTTCACCTTCAGGTGTCACACAATATCGAGTAAAAACAGAAAACATATCTGCAGTTTATAGTGATTTACTGTAGTAGAATACTGCCCTCTACAGGCAGGATTTATGAAGTAAGGATTTACTAGCAATGACTTTAAAACTGAAACGTTTTAGCTCCAAAATCAGCTTTATAAAACAGAACTACTTTATGTGACAGTTAGAAATTTCTGGTGCTGATTCGAAAACGGTGTCTATTTTAATCAAATAATCAATATTCAACATCCTGTTTAAGACCGTCCTAAAGCTAGAAGACAGAAATGAAGCAGAACTAACGGGAAGTGGTCATCTGTTTATCACTGGAGGACTGACGGAAGCTTCTCCATCAATATTCTCTTCTCCTGTCCAGGTAAACTATCTCTACCCACCCGGTTAAATTCAGAAAATATCTGCAGTAACGCAGGGTGTGTGGAACATCTACAGAGGAGCTTTAACCCTGAACACGTCCTGCTGTCTCATACTGAGTCCATGTCTTCACGTCTTTGTTTCCTCTGTCTCTTGTGCAACTTAATGAGATATTAAATCGAAATGATGGAATCATTACGTGTACAAGATGTAGGGGATTTAATCACACTTTCAATTCACTATTTTATGTTGTCTAATTAATAACATAATAATTATATCAATAAAATAACATTTGTGTTAATTCGATGAGCTCTCCTATAAGGAAAACATGTCCACAGTGAAGGATGATAATCTGACCCAGTGTTCATCTGATACTTTACAGAGAAACATTAACTTCGTTCATCACCTGGTGCGCAAGTTAGTAGTTACGTCCGAGTACTGATGTGTGTAATTTCAGTATTAAATCCTCTCTGAGTGTTCAGTTCTACTCTGAATGTGACCCATAGTGCGTATTTCTGTCTTCACTCACCCAGTATTTACTTTATTTATTTATACTATAGTCAGGTACTGAATAACTCAGTACTTACTCCTTGTTTTGTGGTTACCGGTGTGTGTTTTTGTGCACTTCTGTTTTGAAATTTAAAACGTGTTTACCACAACCGAACCGTTTTGAAGGGAATTTCAGCAACACTCAGTATTTTCTTCTCTTTATTTTATTCAACAAGTTAACATGAGGTCAAACAGTTATAATGTCCTGCATGAACAGTAGAGATCTGCAGGACTGGAATCAACATTCTGCCTTAAATCACAATGCTAAACGTCCGCATCTTAATTCAACTGAAAACACAAGCTGTTCCGAAATAATGTTTATAAACAGGATCTCAAGAAACAGGAGATTTAAGTTCATATAAATGCGGGAGAACTAAACAAAATATCAAGCAAATATTATAATAATAAAAAACAACTGGATTTAATTCTATGACTCAGATATTCACTTTATTCAGCACGGCCGCTGTAGATACACAGCTGTGCACAATACACTGTGCAGGTCTTCACTCACTGGCATTCAATTACAATGAATTGTAAATAAAAAGAAATCATTTGTGTGGGAGGATGAAAAACAGCACACTGTTCTGCTAGAAGGAATAATTAACCTTCATTTCTTTTCCAATTAATATTGGGAGCTAAAGAGTGTTTTTATGAAAGGTACATTTTGATGACATTTCTTGTGTAATTGATCCATCTTCCAGAAACACAGGTGACGTTATCTGTTTAAATGTAAAGAGTAGTAGAGATGTGTTAGATCCTTTGAGCATTTAAGTGTATTTTGTCTAAACGCTGAAGGAGAGGAAGAGGTTTTAATGCTACAGCAGGACGAGGGTTAGGGTTAGACGAGCCACAACTCAGTAACTCTCACTAGAAGACGACTCAGAAACCAGTGCTGTGATGTGAAGCTCTCGTACCCAGTAAAAACCGGCTGTGGATCAGATATTTATAATAACAATAATAATAATGTTTTTTCCAACTTGTTTTAGGTGTAAAAAGAGAAAGGCTTTTAGAAACACTGAAACAGAACAGAACGATCTGAGAATTCTACACACAAAAAAATGATTACTTACTGCAAAACATAAAAAACACAGCGTAAGTGACACGTCTGAGCACAACTGAACAATAACAACAACAGTTCTGCTCACACTGTGTGGCTCGGTCAGAAGGAGGACTGGGTGGGAATGTAGATCCGTGAGCCCCTGGTACTGGAGACGGACATCGGAGATGAGACGGGAGCCAAGGAGTACGCTGGGTACGGTACCGCTTGACACGCAAACGACAACAAACCTGTACCTGAGGATACTGCTGGAGGAGAGAAACGTGCAGGAGAACCTGGGCCAAATAATGTGAGATCTGTAGGATGAAACACACACACACACACAGAGGACAATGTAGTATAGTCAGTGTACATACAATCCTTTTACAAATCACTTGTCACACAAACTGTTACGTTTGCACGTGACTACGTGAGCAAACTGACCGAGGTTCCAGAGCGCGTTGCAAGCGGCGAGCTCCTTGGCGTCCTCCAGAACAGTGCAGACTTTATCGGGCATGTAGCTGCTCTGCGTGCTGCTGATCACCACCTTATAGACCAGCAGCGCTCTTCCTTCATGGGCAGCGGTGGAGAAGGTCGCTGCAGTAGTGGTGTAAAGGTAATACTCGGGCAGAGACCAGCCGTTCTTGTGGCAGTAATATTCCAGCAGAGACACAGCAGAGCTCAGATGACTCGGTTTCAGGCTCTGCAGACTGATCGGTACCAGACCGGACCCGGGCAGAAAGGGATACACGTACCGTTCTAACTCCACCGAATACGGGCTACTCGGATGAGGAGATAAACTGAGATCACGTGGAGAAAAACCATCACCCATCCCTCCTGAGCCCACGCTGATCGGCGAGTCGTCTTTGCTTTGGAAGTTAGGGTCGCTGTAGTGCGCTGGTGCCGTTCCATTATGTCCAAAGCGGGTTCTGAATCTTCGACCCACGTCTTTGCTGACCGGCTTTGCGAGAGTGACTTCGATGGGAGAGCCGTCTATGAGTTTGCCATTCATGTACTGCTGTGCGGCGAGCGCGTCTTCACGGCAGTAGAAGTGAATAAAGGCGTAGTCTGTCAGTTTCTTCACACGCTCCACAGAACCGGGCTTCAGACAGCTGAACTCTGAGTGAAGAGCCTCCTCACTCGTGTGCAGCATGAGATTACGCACGTACAGAACCCGAACACGCTGCATTGTCTCCTCGTCCACGTCCTTCTCTGGCTCCGCCCAGTCCACCTGAATAGTGTGACCCCACAACTGGAATGTTCCTATAGGAATAACGGAGCGATCAATACACTCTAAACATTTATTCATAATTAACACACTTTGATCATCAACACTAAACACACTAACAATTTTTCACTACTAATAACTAATGCATTAAGTTATCCTTTTAAAAATATATCCTATATACACATTACATATATATACAGTATATACACACACACCCCTATATACTGTATATATGCACACACACACACACACACGTAAATATCCCACACAGTAATAAAGCACTGTATGTGTGCCAGTTTTATCAGGGACAGATTTATAATTTTTTAAACATTAGATATTAATATCATTTAAAAATCTCATTGTAACTGCCCCAAAGTACCAATTAACTGCAAGGAAGATGGCTTTTTTCCTGAAACTGCCTATTTTGTGTTTTCAGCCATTAATATCAATGTTGCCCACAATGCAAGTCAAGAAATGTTTTCCAGACATGACTGACACATGGTGGGAACCCAGCTCGGACCAACCCGGCTCGGATCGACCCGGTTCTATTGTTTCCTGTGTGAACAGAACAGTCGTGCTAAAGCATGAGGTCCAACACGGCACTAAAGATTCATTTTCTGCATCACATTCAGCCTTGTTCTGTGCAAACCTGGAAGTTGATGAAGTGAAAGATCTCGATGATGATGGAGAAACGGCAGCAGTGCAGCTGGAATCTAATTTCGGTGTGTTAGCGTTATCAAATGGTTAAACATATTCATTCAATATATCCCAAATTTGAGTTTCTCCAAATTCCTACATGATACAAACAATCTGAAATGATATTTGGGTTCAGTTTGAAGAGCTCTTCCAAGAGCAGCAACAAGTTCTGTGCTAGCAACACTTTTATAAAAAAAAAAAAAAAATTGTTGTCCAGTGTTATAAGTGAAATTCAGATGAATTGGGAATGGCAGTCTAACAGATAGTTATTCATCCCTAACACTCCACACACTCCGTTACTCTGTGTAAGAATTATAGATTGACTTACAAACACAGAACTTGTAATTAAAGATGGACCATGATGTGTTCTTTTTGTATTCTTTAGCATAGAAAATAAGCAAAAAATTAAGCACTAAAAACTCTGGAAGTTGACGTCCTGGCACTGCTAAAAGTTTGTGCTGTGATAATGAAGGTTATTCACCTTCCTGTCCTTTATAAATACCTGGTATGAGCTTCCTGCGAGCCATGGCAGCAGCTTTGTGTGACTCGTACTCCACAAACGCAAAACCACGGTTCTTACTTTTGTCCATGGCACTGGGGTACACGATAACATCCACCACTCCATCTGTTACCTGAACACATAATCAAAATGAACACAAATAAGACTCACCGTTCACTCAGGACTAAAGTAACGGCACCCTATAAAAGGAGGAGGAGTTAGCGTGTGTCTGTTGCCAACACGCTGCAGTGTCTGAGCTGCATTACTGAGTAACCAAAACACAGACCTTCATCATCTCTTCTTGGATCTCCTCTTTCTTCCTGTCTTTAGGGATAGAGCCGATGAAGAGGCGACAGTTATCCAGACTCACACACACTCCGATGAACTTTCCTGGACGGATTTCGTAGTTGTCGAGGAGGGTAATGGCTAGCTGTGCTGCTTCTCGGGTGGTGTACATGACAAAGGCGTAGCCGCGGTTCTCACCACTGAACTCCATCATCAAGCGGAACTCGTAGATGTGGCCAGCGCGTTCGAACACGGGCACCAGCTTGTCCTCGTACATATCTCTGGGAATTTTCCCCACAAATACCTCACAGCCTCGGGGAGGAGGAGGGCCTTCCCAGCCTAGAGCGCACACACACAAGATCAGCATCCATCTCTAAGGAAAACACCGCACATCAAACCTGTCTCGTTATCCTACAGTTCTTCACCATTCCTGACATTTAACCGAAGAAAACATGCCTGTCTTAGGTCAGCTAGGATCACTACTTTATTTATAGAACATGAAATGTCAGAATAAAAGTAGAGAAGATTATTTATTTCTTTAGTCACATTTCCAGTGGGTCAGAAGTTTACATACACTTTGTTAGTATAAATAAAAATCTTAGTTTAAATTGTTTAGAAGCATTTGTGACCGAGCTGTAAAGGAGACCTATTATTTCCAAATTCACTTTTACATGGTGTGTGAAGTGTGTGTCGACAGTGTGTGTACACAACCACCCAATAACGGTAAAAATCCACACACTACTTTTTTATATTCCCCATAAATCATAAACAGTGTCTCAAAATGAGTCGATCGTGTTTTCTCTCCAACACGATGGAACAGGCCCCGCCCATGACTGGTGATGGGCTCTGCCCTATTAGCATAACTCCTCCCCTGAGTGAGAATAGTGACAGTCAATTAAAAGGGAAACAATTTGTAAACAATTGTTGGAAAAAAAATTACGTGGCACGCACAAAGTAGATTTCCTAAATGTCCTAAACAAAAGTATAGTTATCTGATATATAATCTGAGATTTAATGACTTCAACCTAAGCGTATGTAAACTTCTGGTTCAACTGCAGTATAGACTGTTAGCTACGACAGGTTCATATCAGCATGGACGCTGTACTATAAAGGGTTGTGCTTCCCAAAACAATTCCAATCCCTGTTCCTCTGGAATCCTAATCCTAATCTTAATCCTAATCCCAAAATCACACAACAGCACCTCAGTGTCTCTGCTCAGTGACGCTAATGAAACTCTTTATTAGTGTTTAATCTGCTCCTGCACTAAACACGTTAAACTGGTTCTGTCAATCCGAGCATGTTCCTCACTTTAACACACACACACCCCAACGGAGAGATTTATTTTTAACATTTACTCATCTATAATATTATCCATTTTCTCAAAGCATTTAATTCTTTACCTGGAGGCGGACCCCCGAATTTCCTCTGTCCGTTTTCCTGCACCATACTGTATCCGGTCTTCTCCAACAGGGCCAGCAGAGCCAATTCATTATGGACCGACTGATCCTCAGCACACGACTCAACACCATCCTCACTCATCTCCACCCTACACAACACACAACACCACCCTCACTCATCTCCACCCTACACAACACACAACACCACCCTCACTCATCTCCACCCTACACAACACTACAGCAGTGTTTACTCACATTAACTACTGACAGTAGTGAAGTTGTGCTGTGAGGAAAATCTGAGTAACACACTACGTTTTTCTGTAGAGACAGACAGATATTATCACACCTGAAATCCAGGTAATGAATGATAATTAATAGTAATAACAACAGGTCAGTTTTTCTCAGATGTAAGTGTTCTGCATTTTCTAAAACTGAGTCTGAGGAAGTTTACAGGTCCTGTACATGAGCTGCGTTTAACATTAACTTTATATTTAAAAAAAAAGGGTGGAAGATGATAACGGAGAGAATCTAAACCCTGAGGACATGAAGAGCAGTCACACACAGTTAAGTTAGAAAGTGGATTTATAATTATTAAACATATGTATGAATTATTAAATAAATGTATACCTTGTTCAGAAGTTGAAATGGAGTTTATCACTGAATTTCTTTCCCTGTTTATAACTTAAGACAAGACATTACAGGTAGAATCAACAATTTTCAGATTTTTGTATAAAACATTTTCTATAACACGTCTTAATCTGCAGCAAGAATACAAATATCAAAACTGTACTGTAAGCAACTGTTTATTTCACTGTTTATGTTTTTGTCCATCCTGATCTCAAACTCAAAACTAATTTACACTTTAAACCACAAATTTATTTCATTTATATCAAACTCAATTTTTTTTTTTTTATTAAGAACCAAAAAAACTGAGTTTATAAAAGAGCCACGTTCATTACATTTTACATTAAAGTTTACTTAAATGTTCATTTCATTACCATTTTAATTATAACGTCATATAAAGATTGGGTTTTTTTTTTTATACAGTATGCAAATGTATACATATTTTATTACACTGAACTACAAGGCTCCAGTACAAGTTTTCTTGAATTTCCTCCTGATTTTCTCTAAGTTATCTTCTTTCACTGCAGTGAGGTGGAGAAAGAGTTAATAAAAGCAGAGATGATAAAGTTTATGGTGAATAAATTACCTGAGAGCTGCTCCTGTGTCGTCTGAGGTAAACAGCAATGCTAAATACTAGCTGTTAGCTTGGAAGCGGCTAGCCAGTTAGCTCGTGGTTAAAGTTAATTAGACACTTAATTATCGAAACCGAAGTTATCACCGACAAACTTACCACAAAAATCTCAATTCTAAATAATTCCGAATTAACAGACAGTGAATTAACACTTCGGTGTATAAATTATTCATAAATGAGCTACGTGTTATACAGGATCACTGGAAAACCCCGTCTATACACGCATGGTTATCTGGGAGATTTATTCATCTAATCTAATATTAATCTAATATTCTCGATATTTTTAATCAATTAATGCGTTCAATAAAAGGAAGAAACATAAAACACAAAGTTTAAGCGGTGTAGAGTTAAAAGTGAATAAAAATCATTTTTGTTCCTGCAGTTTCTTATGAGCGCGAGACTGACAGAGAACCGGTGACGTTGGAGATAAACTCACACACTAGCGCACTACATAGTACAGATCAATATAGTACACTACATAGTACACTACATAGTACAGATCAATATAGTACACTACATAGTACACTACATAGTACAGATCAATATAGTACACTACATAGTACAGATCAATATAGTACACTACATAGTACAGATCAATATAGCGCACTACATAGTACAGATCAATATAGTACACTACATAGTACACTACCTAGTACAGATCAATATAGTGCACTACATAGTACAGATCAATATAGTACACTATCACGCGCTGGCTGTGCACTATACTACTATACTGCTGTATTACTATACTTATTTCTGTAGGACTTTCAGAGTTTAGCGTTATATAAAAGTAGAAAGAGAAATATTACAGCACTTTAATATTAACAGGTGGTTTTTCTGCCTTTATTATTCTGCTTTAAAACTCAACACCACTTTGCAGTGAGAGGTCAAACTTTAAAAATCACTGATTAATAATCTTTAATCTGGCATTTAATTGAAAGTACTTCCTCTGATTTATTTTTTGGATTTATAGTTTCAATTTATTTTTATTTAATGATTCTAAAATCATTTACATGGTTAGGTGCAAAATCCATCTTTATATATAAAGAAATAAATGGTATTTATTCACACATTGATCTTATAATTTATTTCCAAACACATAAGGTTTTCTCAATGTACCATAAACACAGTAGCTATATAAAGAGTATAATATAAAGTGTGTTGGTTGAGACAGAGACAAAAGAAAAATCACCACAAATTAATATGAATACATTCATATTATTAATCTGTTCAGAAACATTGCATACATTCATTTACTTTATCCTGGTCAGTGTGGTGGTGGATTCGGAGTCTATCCCAGGAACTCTGGGTGTGAGGCAGGAATACTCCATGGATATAACTTCAATGTGTCACATACTCGCACGCACACACACACACGCGCGCGCACGCGCGCGCACGCACGCACACGCACGCACACGCACACACACACACACACACACACACACATTCATTCATTCATGCACACTTAATGGTAATGTATCTTAGCCAGTCCAGACGCTACCATGCTTTTAGGAGGTGGGAGGAAGCCAGAGAACCCAGAGGAAACCCGCATGGACATGGGAAGAACCTGAGCTCTAGATGGAAGCAGGAACTGTGAGGAGAGAACGCTACTGTGCTGCCAAGTTTATTGTACAATAAAAAAAATAAATTATTTCAGATATTCTCACATAAGATTCAGTGTTCACACGTAATCTGGAACTTTCCACCAGCTTGATGTAGATTTTATTCTCTACACTAATGTATATCAGTAGTGAGATGAACACAGTGATAACTCCTAATCTACACGACAGTGTTCAGTAATAACAATGCAAAAAGTTACATGGAGACCAGTAAACCATGGTCTGTATTAACCTTTAGAGTCACGATGCCATCCATATGGTGAAGGGAATGATCAGCATGAGTAACACTCCACACACCGACACACTGCCCAGGAACACCGTAATGAACACACACATCACAAGACTCAGGAATGAGCTGGTCCTACTGAACACCATCTTCCTGACACTTTTACAGAACTGTGAGAAGAGAAGAGAAGAGAGGAGCAGGCGTGATCAATAACTTTGAGACTTGGAACAAGATCATGTGTAAATAGAACATTACAGGAACAGTAAATGGATGAAGTCGTGTGTTTCAGGTTGCAGGGCTGCGGGCAGAAGAACGCTGGTGTGATGCAATGTACATTTAATTCATCTATACACTTAAGTCACTAAAAAGGAGTAATATTAAACATATTAAGGAAGCAGAAGAAGATTATAAAATTATATATCACTCAAATTCCCAGGATACTTCCTCAGAAAAAGTTGGTGAAGTGGACTGGGTTTTAATTTTGATTGAACACCAGATGGAGATAAAACACTTCTCTGGTGCTCTAAAGCGCAGCCGTGTGGCCTGTCATTATTTAGTTACTGTGGTGGAAATCACATCATCACACAATTTATTTATTTATCATTAAGTTCTTATAATTATTAATCTGTTTGACTGCTCACTGAAATGGAATGAGTTTAATCCAGACCTCAACAACGCCAAAAAAAAAGTCACCTATAAATAATATAAAGAACTTAATATCATGCAGTTTGAAAATGTGCAATTTTAACTTTGGTAAATTATGTGGGAGATGATGTGTCTTAACCTCAGCATTAACGTGCTGTGTAACTGGAAAAATACATTTTCATCTTCTGAAATCTTTAAATTAACATTTTAACTGTTGTAATCATTCTGCTCACAGTGAACATCCTGTACATAAAACTCAGTACTTTGTGTCTTTACACACACACACACACACACACACACACACACTAATGATTCACTATCTGGTGTCACCCAGATGAGGACGGGTTCTCTTATGAGTCTGGTTCCTCTCAAGGTTTCTTCCTCATGTCATCTCAGGGAGTGTTTCCTCACCACCGTCTCCTCTGGTTTGTTGATTAGGACATAAATTTACATCTGTAGATTTCTATAAAGCTGCTTTGGGACAATGTCTATTGTTAAAAGTGTTATATAAATGAAACTGAATTGAATTGAATATTTGAATCATATACAGAGCATAAAATCTCAACCTCAGTACAAGTTAAATAACCATCAATAAAGACACAATTATTAGCTAGCTAAATAAGATATTTTCATGTATCTAAGTAAAGTGTAACTACTTAAATGAAATATTGAGGCACATCTTGATTTTTGGATATTCAATATTAAAATACCTGAGAACATGTCATCACTCGGGTTCACAGACGTGTCACACACTTCCTCGTTCCAACTTCCTCACTGAACAAGTGGAGATTAAGTAATAAAGACTCATTTCCTGTCTTGCTGTTGTTACATTTCATAATGCCCCATTTCTCCGGGACTTGGTTCAACATTTCTCATTTTAAAACCGCAGTACGATGAGCAGAACTCCAAGCCAAAGGTGTCGACAGAGACGCTTCCACTACCAAATCCAGTCCTGCTTGGTACCAATCTGTACACCGGAATATCTTTCAAATATACTTCAAACAGGAAGATATATATTAAAGACATTTCAGACATTTGACCTTGACAAAATATAATCAGTGCACCTGCAGGTTACAGTGATAATTCCATATAAATCCTACAAACATTCCATCATGTGTCTCAGATGGACAGACGCACGGACAAAACAATAACGTTATAGGCAAAATACGTAAATGTCTTGTGTCTAAGGTCAGTGTTAAGGTAGAGGAGGTAAATACTTTTGCATCGTTCCAAATACGGCATATTCCTCTGTGCTGGATAAGCGTTCAGTGTTTTAGAGTCAGACGTTTACGCCTCAGACAGCAGACGGGTCAACAGAATGCTGTGACCCAGTATGTATTCTGTGGAATATAAGATTCCAAGTACAGATTTAAAGGAATACTTTTCTGCTTCTACTGCAAAACAACAAACATCCCTACATTTCTAAACTGAAACTTCTACTGAACCATTTTGTAAAACAAACAAACAAAAAAAAACCCACAATGTTTAAAATTTTATATATATATATATATATATATATATATATATATATATATATATATATATATATATATATATATATATATATATATATATATATATATATATATAAAAATGTAAAATGACATTACTGTGGGTTTATGTTCATGACTGCATGAAGGAAGACTGAGGTTCTCACACAGAGTTTGGCTGCTCTAGTTTGATTTAGTTTTAAGTTTTTATCCAAAACTACAAAATGTCAGTCTACAGATTCCACGGTCCCACACATGCATACGAAAATACAGTTCAACATGTAAAGTCCTGAAATTGCACAAATGGACTCAAGTAAACACGTGTGAAAATATAACGGCGAGTCCAATATGAAGTGGCCATGCGAGAGTAGGACACAGCAGGAGAAGTTTTTCAGACTGTATGTTGTGTGATGTTGTACCTGGTAGGTCTGAAAGCTCATGCTGGTTCCGTATCTGCAGAACATGACGTAATGTTCACAGTTGAACCACAGCAGACTGTAATCCACGGATCCCGTCAGCTTCTCCGCTCGCCTGGCCACCTCTTCACCGTGGAGCGGCGGCCGACTGCACACCCTGTCCATGCTGTTCACCAGAATCTCAGCTCCGTACGCAAAGTCCTCCACAGAGTCCACTCGAACGCTGGCCTTTTTCATGATCGCACCCAGGATCAGCCGGTTGTTGGTCACCATCGCGGAGATGGCGCTTTTATCAGATGAGATAACGGGCAGGATGTCAGGAATGAGGTGAGCCACACGGTTGTTGCCCAGGTAGATCCCAAAATGTGTGAAGAGCGTTCGTGGAACCTCTAGGAGATCCCCACGCTTAAACATGGAGATGTCATATGTGCCTGCTTTCAGCTTCTTTTTGTCCTCGTCCGGGATCAGTGCTGTGAAAAAGGTGCTGAGGAACCGCAGGAGAAACATCGTCGGAGAGATGAGTTGCGTTTCGGAAAGGCTCTGGAAGGTTTTATCCTCCGTGTGGAGGCTGAGGAGGGGCATGAGGATTACAGACCTGGACCTATTCTCGTACGGATTTATAGAGAAGAATGTCACATGTTCAGTGAAACACAATACACAATGGGTTACTCAACTTCAGCTTCACTCCTCGCTAAAGCGGACAAAAAAGTGGCAAAATGCAAAAAAACAGAATTCATACGTTTCTATTTTTGTTTGAGGTCAGGTCAGCATGGGGCTATTGTGAGCTTTTAATAATCTCAGATCCTTTAATAAATCTAAAAATGTCCTGTTACACAACTTTATGATGAGAACTCTATTACACAACTCTATTACTCTTTCTAAATCTCTAGTTGTAATTAATATGCACAGTATTCCAGAACAGATTAAAATGATTTATTAAAATACTAACATTAGGTTCTGTTCTGTCTACTGTGTAGATTTGGGTGCTCTGGGTAAACTGGGTAAACTGTCACTGTGGCTGGAAAGTCAAAGTTTTGTAGTTGAATTAAATTCTAACTGAAATTGTGTTGAATTAAATCTGTGCTCGTTTGCTTTTCCCAGATGTGTTTCAACTTTAAAAAAAAAAAATGTTTTTATCTGAATGTGAAATAAACTGTCCCATGAAAACCAAGATTAGAATTTTCCTGCACCTGATTATTATAAATCTGACGTTTATAATGACTGAATGTAAAGGCATGATCACACGGGAGTGAATCTGACGAGTTTTATTCTCTAACTTATTTGTAGATAACAGTATCTTACCGAAGACTTTTATTTTGTTACTCTTGATTGTTTTTTTCTTACTGTAAACAATGTAAAGTGTGAATTTCCCTCTGGGATTGATAAAGTGATTTATCTATCTAATGATACGAGACCAAGAATCTGTTTTAAACATTTATTAACATTCACTGAGTAGAGTACAAAAACATACGTGATTAACATCCATCCATTTTCCATACCACTTATCCTACACAGGGTCGCGGGGAGCCTGGAGCCTGTCCCGGGGAGCTCGGGGCACAGGGCGGGGGACACCACGGACAGGGGAGCAACCCATCACAGGGCACACGTGATTAACATAAAACTGTTAAACTTCAATAAACATAAAAACATTAGAGCCACTGTTAGTACAGTTTAGTGATATCTCACTACAACACACACACACACACACACGTAGACAAACCTGTGTTAAACTGAACACAGATGTAATGAAGCATGATGTAGACACCATGATAAAAGTCTTTTATCCGACCATCCAGAGGATGAAGGAGACGAGAAGGACAGGAAGTGCTGTGCATGCGGATAATCCCAGGAACAATATGAGAAATATCCCAGTGACTGAAGTGACCAGGACACTCCTCTGATCCCGGAGAACAGATTTCAGGCACTCACAAAACTGTAGAGGAGAAGGAGTACGCTGTTAGCCCAGATTTCATATCGAATTAACAATTTCATTACAACATACTTTCATTGCTTAAGTGTGAGTGCATTACTATAAAATGTAAGTAGATTCTACTAATCTGTAGACATATCTCAATGTGTGAATAATTTTAAGTTAAATGGATTAAAATGATGGCGTTTTGTCCTGGCCACGCCTCCCCACTGGTCAGCTGTTGCAGAGTCAGGGGAAGATATTTTCTCTCGTGGTTGCGAGTGAATTCGAGGACGTGTTGATGAGCGGGTAGAAAGTGTGTTTTAGTCAGTGTTTATTGTTCCTATTTTCCATTGACAGGCTGTTTGTGAGTAATAAAAAATATAGTTTGAAAGAATTTCGGGTGTTTTCTCCCGCTTGAGCTTGAACCAGGCACGTTCAGGGGACATTTTTTCATCTGTTCATTTTTATTGGGGTTTCCCCCAATCGAGGTGCTGTTTGTGAGCAGTAAATAAACCCGTTGTTTTCAGATTTTAACTAGCTAGTTTGTCACTCGCGCGCGGCGGACACGATCCCGCTTGAACTCGCCGACATTTTTTCGTCTGTTAACAGTGAAAAACATTGTTTTAAACACTTTTGGACGTTTTCTCCCGCTTGTGCCCCTACCCAGTGAGTTCAGCGGACATTTTTTCGTCAATCTGTTTCTTTCTCTGCTGGGATGTAAGTGACCCGGACTCGTACAGTCAAGCTCCAGTGGGGATCCTCTGCTTCAATCAGAAAGTCCTCAGCTAAACCCATTCAAAGTGAGCGTGGTCTTGAAGGGAGTGTGGTGATGGATGAACTGGCCGACCTGCCTCAAGCCTTCTGTGTTCTTTTCTGACTGATGTATGCCCTGTACCTGGACTATCCTAAGTGTATGAAAAACAGTTTCACTTTATTCAGCAGGTAATGCTCAGCCTGGGAGGTAAGCTGCTCCCAAAATTCAGTCTTTGAAAAATGAGCGAACAGTAAAACGGGCCTCCGGATTGTTCTACTACTGTTCCACTAGCAAGTGACTCATTTATAATGTTGAATGCATCTTTATCATATTGGCACTGACTGATTTTGTGGTATGATTCAATTCTTATTTGCAATGTTCCTATTTTATAGAAATTAGAAATGTATTTTATTTATATATAAAGTGGTACAATACTGATGTCCAGTGAACATTTCATGTGAACAGCCTCATTGGAAATATATTTACTGAAACAAAGGTTGATGTGTCCAATACTTATTTCCCTCACTGTGTGTGTGTGTGTGTGTGTGTGTGTGTGTGTGTGTGTGTGTGTGTGTATTATATTATATATATAATTTTTTTCAGCGACAATACCAAAAAGAGAAACTTTGTAACGTTGCACTTTTAGAATAAAATGTTTACGGACCAGTTTCCTCACACAGAGAGTTCAGAAGACCTATCTGATCTTTAGGAAGTGAAATTTGGTAAATAATTTCACAGAATTTTCTTGACTGTGTGTGTTGTATTTTTAAATGAAAATATTTCAGTTGAAATAAAACTTTTTTTTTTACTTTTGGTATTTGCTTGCTTTTTTATATAATTAAATGAATTTAAAGTTTACTTAATTTAACTTAAGAAAGTAAGCTGAGTGGAATTTAGTGCACTGAACTTAAAATAATTGTTGGAAGGGCTGGAATGTTTAAGTTAAGTTCACTTAAGTTATCGAGTAAACATTACTAAATTTTTTTTAAGGCAACCACCCTCCTCAAATTTTTAAGTGAGATCAACTGATGTGTGTTTACAGGTCAGCGTGTTACAGGACTGAGTTTAGATTCGTCTCTAACTCACCAACACACACTCACTGAAACGGCAGTGCTTATTTTACATTCCACAATGATCCGATTTTCCCAGAAATGTGATTCCAACGATGTGAAAACAGTAACTGCTTTAAACAGAAGGGGTTTCTGTGGATTTCTGCTCATGGAGATTTTTTTTTATAATGATTTTAAGTAAAATACTACAAGGAAACAGGGTTCTGACTGATTGCTGATATTGTTCTGAATAATCTGGTCACTGCTGAGAAACCAGGTTCAGGGTGTAAATACTTTCCTCCCCAAGTCAGTAGGTCTGTCTCCAATAACACTTTCTGTATTTCACCTGATACATTTCCAACATAAAAACAACGTGAAGTAGAGCTCTATAATAAACCCTGAGCGTTTACCCGGAGTCGTACTAAGCTCGTGTTCGTGTTGTGTGTAAAAGGTATTTAATGCAGTTTGGAAGGGAAATGTTCTCCAGTCCGAGGAAATCAAGAGGATTTTAAACTTTATTTTTAGAGATATTTCTCACTGAGACGCTTCATGGAGTCCAGCTGGTTTAAATCAGTCCATTACTAACTGCAACTAGAAAACCAGAACCCGCAGGTTCTTACTGAAATCACACTCAGACAGTACTGAACAGTACCGTTCCTCACTGGGGTTCCTGCATCTTTTACACGGAGTGAGGATGCATTTACTTTAAATCATTTACATGCATAATTACACATCAAGGACCTGTGATGATAATGTAGAGGTTCCTGGTAAAATCTATACACTAAAGGTACTAAAAGGTGTACCCTTGGAGGTTCCACCCCGGTGACAACGGTTCTTTTTGGAACTACTGATTTTGAATAAATATAAATGGTTCCAAAAGAGTTGTCATGGAAGTAAAATCAATGGTTCTAACCCTAGAGTCTCAGAAAAAAGTACCAAAGATGTACTTGAAGGTTCCACCTCAGTGACAAGGGTACCGTTTCTACAGAGCTTTAGGAACCAGTGAAGGGTTCCGCCAGTGAGGGAGTCTGAGGTGAAAGGTTTGGAGTGGAATGTTGGTGTCCGGTACCTTGTCGGTCTGCAGGCTGATCCCGGTACCGTATCGGCAGAACGTGACGAAGTGCTCACAGTTGTTCCACAGGAGGCTGTAGCGAACAGCGCCGATCAGTTTTTCCGCCGTGCGCGCGACCTCCTCGTTAGGCGCGGGCTGCACACCGAGCACACCGTCCATGGCGTTGATGAGCAGCACGCGCGCCCCGTACACGAAGTCCTCGAGCGTGTCGACGCGCACGGCGGCTCTGCGGCACAGCACTCCCAGCAGCAGCCGCTTGTTGCTCACCACGGCGCGGACGCGGAGCTCATCGCGCGTGAGAAGCGGTAGGATGTCGGGGATGAGGTGCGCCACCTTCCCGTCGCCCAAGTAGATCCCGAAGTGCACGAACAGCGTGCGGGGAACCTCGAGCAGATCTCCGCGCTCGAGCTGCGCTGTGACTTCCGCTCCTGCGCGCTCCGTCCTCTCCGCGCGCCTCGGCTTGTCGGCTCTCGATGCCACGACGCTGAAAAAGTCCCGGTGCGCAAACAAGAACATTTTCTGCAACAGCAGCAGCAGCGAGTCCAACATCATGCCCGAGTCTCCGCTCCTCTCCAAAGAGGAAGTAGCGCGCGCTCTGCGGGTCTCCTCGCAGTGACGTCAGAATCTGGAGGAATTTGAGTTACAGAGTTCAGAAAGAAAACTTTCACACGTTAACACAAACACTGAAGACTTTTTTTTATTAAACACACTGCCGAGGAACAGAGGGTTCAACAAACAATCAAACAAACAAAAAAAACCCCCAAAACAATCAGTCTTCACAGCGCATTTCCGGTTTTATTACCAGTGTTTTTATTGCAACTCAAACCGGAGAAAGTGAAGAACATGCAAATGAGGCTTCATTCCGACAAGTTTTTCTGTTTTATTAACTGATGAGGGAACGACTGTTTATAGCTGCTGCTGCTGTGTGTGTGACTTGAAAAAAGTGAAATGGCAGATATATTCACATCCACTTCTCTTAGCTTCATTAAAAATCCATCACACTCCATCACATTCCATCACACCCCATCATATTCCAGCACACTCCATCACATTCCATCACACTCCATCACACCCCATCACATTCCATCACACCCCATCACACTCCATCACACTCCATCACAGGGACAAACACATTTCCTACATTTTGTAAGTGTGTAGTTTAAATCCACATTCAGTGAGGATAAAATAAAATGAGCATCACAGTGAATCTGAGTTTAATCTGCACGTGTGGCTCTCCTCCTCCTGTATGACTGCACACAGGAAGATACACTCATTCACAGAAATATCACTTTTAAATAATTCATTATAGGTCATGCACTGCATAATGAAGGTTTTAAAATAAATCATGTAAATATATTACATATAACCTCTGTGTAGAATATTACTGCACCACAGAAGCACAGACTGAAGCCCAGTAACTGCAGTCCAGCTCACAGACTAAACCACTTCCTGTCCGATCAGCAGTCCGTGTGAAAGTTACACATCATCAGTAACACGTACAGAATAAATCATTTGGTGGTGTGCAGTTATCGGAAAATAATCAACAGCGTGGTGTGATTGAGTTACTGTTTCCTCCCTGAAGCTGATTATTTTCCCATAACAGCACACCTCCAAGTGTTTTATTCCTCTTACACCACAGCGTTCGCAGATCATTATTTTATTACTGAATGAAATATACTTTATATTTTCTCTTTCTTCTCTCATTCTTTCTTCTCTCTTTATTCTTTATTCTCTTTATTCTTTATTCTCTCTTTATTTTCTCTCTTTATTCAAGTTAATTTGATGAAAAGTGAGAAACCGTAAAGAAGTATAAACTCTTCTGTCCTGAAGATGTGGGAAAAAGTAAAGTTACAGCTTTACCTCTGACACTGGAGACTCCTTCCATAAATGATAAACAAACATCTCCTTACGCGAAACTTCACATATCAATTATTACACAGATCTTTAATCCCTTTATAAACCAGAGCGTCGGCTCTACGGGTCCCTGTGAACGAGCCGTTACCATAGAAACGATAACGTATCGGAACGAGCGTGTTAATATAAACCTGCGCTACTGTTGTAGAAAACTAATCAACACCTTCTGACCAATCACAGTCCAGAATTGAACAGCAGGAGGGTGTAATGGGTTTACAGTCTGATCTTAAAGAATCATTCAGCTTGAAAAAGAAGTTCCGCAAATATCAACAATTACTTCAAATAATTCTCTTTAGCTTCACCACTTTCCCATCTTACACATTCGAAAACACTCTGCCAGTGTGTGTGTGTGTGTGTGTGTGTGTGTGTGTGTGTGTGTGTGTGTTTAAGCTGAGGATATGTTGTTAACTGAACTAGCCTCTATAGAATGAAGTAGTTTTCCATATGGCTTGAATTACCCAGCATCCCCCACTGCTAAAGTCAGCCAGCTCTCTGTAAAAAAAAAAAACCACGAGATGGCTGTCAGGAGAAAAATATATTGCTAGCAGAAGATAAATTTCACTGTGTTTGTGCCTAAGCTGGTTAAAGCGGTGATATTCTGCAGCTCCTCCCCCACCTCCACCGTGTCCGAGCCTGGAGTGAGGAGTGGCAGAGCGAGAAATCAGTCCTGTGTTCGGCGTAACAAAGACGTCCCAGTGAGGGTTACAGCGGCTTCTTTACAGGGGTTTAGTGCTGGACCCTCGGGGTGGAGCACCACACAGAGCTCTGAAAGACGGCCGGTGATAAATTACAGGTTATTTGTCTTGGTTTCTTCTCATCTGTCAGGGAGCCAGTGTTCGTGTGGATCAGCTCAACAAGGCGTTGTGATAAATGTGTGAGTTTGAAAGATGAATTCTATTGGAGTGTGTGAACACGTGATGCATTAAAATGAGGCCAAGACACCGTACACACACTAACCAACACCGAGTCTGTCCTCAGACAGCTGATAAACGACTTATTCATGTGTGCAACAGTTAAAGGTCGAGAACACACACACACACACACACACACACACACACACACTCTCTCTCTCTCTCTCTGTCTCTCTCAGTGCTCCCTTACTTCCTGTGTGAACAGCTAGAAGATAAGCTAAGAAGACTAAACTTCAAAAGCTTTATGGCTTTAGCATCACCTCTGGTGCAGGAGCAGAGCTCAGTGTCTGCTACAGGAAGTCGTCTGCTTCAGCATCCTCAGAAACCTGCTAATGGAAACCGAATACACTCCGATAACACCTCCTACTCTTCAGAAGAAAAAAATCACAGCTAGCCAATCTCATGTCCTGAACACAGCGGTGGTTTAAACTTTCAAACAAAAACAAACCCCCAAAGAGCCATGAGTGTGTGTGCGCGCAAGTGTGTGTGTGTGTGTGTGTGTGTGTGTGTGTGTGTGTGTGTGTGTGTGCTCATGTGTCTATGTGTGTGCACGTATGGGGGAAAAAGTAGTAATCATTTCCAGACACGCTGGCCTCAAAATCCAGACGAATCAAAGCAATCCGTAACGGGGGTTTCCGGTTCTTACAGATCAGACAGAGAGAAGGGTGAGGTGGGGTGCGCACCGGTGTGTTTATTTATTTGTTTGTTTGTTTGAAGAAAAAAGGAGAATGAGATTCAGGAGGGAACTGAATCATGAGTTAGAATCAGGTTACTCACATTAATAAAAATACGTTTTTATTTAAATCGAATAGACGTTAGTTCTTAAGAACGTCACTCTGCAAACATCATTACCTTAAATGAAAAACATCTAAGATCTTCTTTCATGATCATGTCTGTCTATTTTCCTACATTACCCACAATGCCGTTCTGATAGAGCTGCAGTGATATTTCTCCCACTAAAGAGAGCGATGCGGAGAGCTGTGCTATTCTGTGCAGCTCTCTCTCTCGCTGTCTCTCTCTCTCTCTGTCTCTCTCTCGCTGTCTCTCTCTCGCTCTCTCACTCTCTCTCTCGCTCTGTCTCTCTCTCTCTCGCTCTCTCACTGTCTCTCTCTCGCTCTCTCACTCTGTCTCTCTCTCGCTCTCTCGCTCTGTCTCTCTCTCTCACTCTGTCTCTCTCTCTCTCGCTCTCTCGCTCTGTCTCTCTCGCTCTCTCTCACTCTGTCTCTCTCTCTCCTGTACACTCTGCTCAAACACATCAGCTTCCAAAGCTTCAACTTTCACACTAACACTGAACTCATCGTCTCGTACATCACTAACTACATACACAGATGTGATCCTCAAAGGGACAAGCGAAATCTGACTGTTACTGCAATGTGCATCATATTTTATGCCGTTAAACTCCACTGTAACTGCGTTAGCGTTAGCAATAACAATAACAGTGTCCCCGTGTGACATCAGAGCCGCTAACACACACCCGCTAACTTCTCACAGAAATAATGAAAATACAGCACCAGAATCACTAATCCGTCAATATGAACATACTTCATGTGATTCAGGGTGGAGTTTCACTCCACAAGTTTCACTCCACAAGTTTCACTCCACACTACACAAGGGCCTAATTTTGTGGAATAATTCTATTAGTAATTGTAGTGAAGGCAGTTAATGTTGTTTAAGCTTCATGTGCTCTTGTATAAAACGGATAAGAACATAATTAGCTCATGCTACTTTAGTTCGTCTGTCAGTCTGTGGCTTGTTCACACCGAGTCACCTGAAACACAGATTCTAGCTTTGAAATTTTGAGATGTATTTCGTTATATTTGCTCGGATCATCATCTTTCTTCAGTCTACCAGCGAGGTGAGGTCAGGTAGTCCGGTCAGTCTGTAGTCCAACAGCATCTGTCCATAAGCTTTTCCCTAGGAGAGAGAAAAATAAAACATCTGTCAACAATAAATTCTAACAATCAGAGAGAAACCCCAGGCTGTGAGCAGCTCCCAGGTCCAGACCTCAGCGTTTTAATTAATTACTCTACATCACATCTTTTTCACATTTTAGAGTATTATTTTATATCCGTTAGTTTATACAGTAAGTGCACTTTCTCACCTATAAATCTGTGTGTCGGATCCGAATCGGAACAAAATGCGATTCTTTTTGGTTCACTTTTGCGAGTTGGTTTGTTTTGCTTTCTCACTGCACGTAATTAAACAAACTAAAGTTGTTTGAGGGGTGTGTGTAGAGCTGAAAACCTCCTCATAAAACTCCATTCACGGTTCAGAAATACGACGGAAATGACAAAAATCACTCGAGCTTAGAGAACAGAGTCAGCGCTGAACGCATGATTACATAATAATATTAATAAGTCGTTTCTGCAGCACTACGGCTCTGTGCTTTGGCTCAGTTTAGCAGCTCCCCCCAAAAATCTACAAAAAACAAAAACACTGCAACACAAATACGGCATGTTTGAGTCACTTCCTGCAGGTGAGTCGATTCAGAGTCGATTCACTCTGTCTTGTTTAGAGGACCAAGACCGCCTTGATCAGACGCTCTCGGACCCGAACGCCATCACTATCTTTTCATCTGACTAAAGAGTCGCACAGAGGGGAAAACACACCAGGGTTCTGGTCAAACTAAACTGTGTGTGTGTGTGTGTGTGTGTGTGTGTGTGTGTGTGTGTGTGTTACCTGAGGGTCACTTCTTAAAGATGCCACCCCTCCTCCTCCAAGTGAATTGCGTATCAGGAAGTTTAAACCACAAACACCGGGCAACTCGAACCTGTGAGAAATCAGGCTGTTATTAAAGTGTACATTAAAGCACTCGATTCCTGTGTGTGTGTGTGTGAGTGTGTGTGTGTGTATGTATACACTATTACCCCCTGCCCCTTACACCACACTGACACAGGTGTGCTTCTTCCCTCACAATATCTGCCCTCACAGTATCTACCCTCACAGTATCTACACTCACAGTATCTACCCTCACGGTATCTTCCCTCACGGTATCTGTCCTCACGGTATCTGTCCTCACGGTATCTGCCCTCAGGGTGTCTGCCCTCACAGTATCTGCCCTCACAGTATCTGCCCTCACGGTGTCTGCCCTCACATTATCTGCCCTCACGGTGTCTGCCCTCACGTTATCTGCCCTCACGGTGTCTGCCCTCACGGTGTCTGCCCTCACGGTGTCTGCCCTCACGGTGTCTGCCCTCACGGTGTCTGCCCTCACGGTGTCTGCCCTCACGTTATCTGCCCTCACGTTGTCTGCCCTCACGGTGTCTGCCCTCACGGTGTCTGCCCTCACGTTATCTGCCCTCACGGTATCTGCCCTCACGGTGTCTGCCCTCACGGTGTCTGCCCTCACAATATCTTCCCTCACGTTATCTGCCCTCACGGTGTCTGCCCTCACGGTGTCTGCCCTCACGGTATCTGCCCTCACGGTGTCTGCCCTCACGGCTGGTTACAGTGAGAGGAACAGAGCAGTTTACAGACATTAAGATAAAAGAAATTTCCTCTGAGAGAATTCTAACTCGTCTTTACTCGTTATTGTATTATTGAACGTTTCATCCTGGAGAATGGTCACATGTTCAATTGTACTGTATAATAAGAAGAGTGAGTAAGCCCCTCCCACCCGGTCTCAGACACGGACAGCCGTGGAGGCCCTGATTCATTTCCTCTCTTCTCTTCTGTTCTTCTTCTTAAAAAGCGCTCCTCTCTGTTTTGATGACGACGACGACGTGAAGGAGCAGGAGCACGGCAGACATTTTAACAGCCACTATGTGATTACAAACTGCATCGATAACGATTACGTCTGTTTCGTTACGCCATCATGCGTGACGTGACCGTGTGAGGAACTCGCACTTCGCTGGCAAGGTGTGAGACGTCTTCATGAGGAGGTTAAAAAAATAAATATACATTTCCACTTCAGTTTGGTGAAATATATGAATGTTTCCTTAAAATAGAAATGTCAGAGTATATTTCTGTCAAAATAAATAAAAAATCAATGCTGGTCAAAACCTCTTACCGGGTCACCGAGGGCAGATCGCCGTCTTCCTTCTTAATCAGGTGCTGAAAGAATTTCTCCACCACTTCAGCAGTCAAAAACCTCTTCAGGTACGGAAAGTAAAGTGGATGTCTTGCTATAACTCCTGAAACATCAAAATGTTGTTTATTCATGAGGTGAACTATACACTTTTAATGTTTTTTCCCTGAAAATCAGCTTTACACAAATTCTATTTCCCTTTTTCACCTAGCTTACAAACACATGAAATCATTTCTAAACGTGTGTTGTATAAACAACGATACGATACAATTAATCGTATGGAAAATCTATTTTTCTCAATTTTATGCAAATGATCTAAGATCCAAGTTAAGCTAAGACAACTGAAATGAATGGCCAAGTAAATTATTGTATGAAACGTGTCGCTCTCCTGTTACCTCGATCTCAACTCTTCAACAATAAATGAAGCAAATAGAGCCAGAAGTCTATCAAAACCTCAGTGTAGATAAATAAAGAGAGAAATAACATATTTATACACTTATCTCTGAACGTTTTAACTTCATGCCTTAATTAAGGAATGCATCATTAAAGTTTACTATAAAATATTTTCACTTAAAGCAGCATAAATAAAAGTTATATTAAAATAAAAGCACATTAGCAGACTTAAAGCAACATCTGTGATTTACTGAACAAGTGGAAAAGCTCAGAATGAGGAAGAAGTGAAAGCATTTCCAATAAATAAAAAAAAAGTAAAAATAAATGAGTAATAAAATAAATAACGCACATATAAAACAACCTGATAAACACCTCACCGATATTCGCAGAGTCTCCTTTATCTCCACTTCGTGTATAAGCCAAGTCTTCAAGTCTGTAACTGCAGGGGCCGCTGGGCAAATCTGAGAAGCACAAGTGCAAACAAAATCATTCCTCCATGCGTTGAGAAGGTCCTGACTGCAGCCACCACCGAAACGTGCAGCCCCGCCCCGTCCTGCAGGCCGCAGGTCTACTTGCATGCATTACTCCTGACTCATACAGTGCGGTCTTCTGCGTGTGTGCAGATCTCAGACTAAACGGTTTCAGAAATTAAAACAAAGGCGAGCTGAGTAAACACACAACACAGTTTTTAAATGATAATGATGTTATTTATTGAAGCAAAAAAATTATCCAATATCAACTGGGCCTGTGTGAAAATGTATTTGCCCCCGTAGTTACTAATTCCCCAAATCTATGACACTGCATTGATAATGGGGTTCAGCTGGACGAGACACAACCAGACCTGATTACTGCAAACCCTGTTCCATCACATCTACACTTACATAGAACTTTCTCAACAGCATGAAGTTGGTTAAAAGGTTTTATCCAGTAACACTCTGGCAAAGCTGAAAGAAATTCCAGAAATGATAAGGAAGAAGGTGATTGAAATACATCACTCAGCACAGTAGTGAACCTTCCCAGAAGTGTCCAACCTTCCAAAATTCCTCCAAGAGCACAGCGACGACTCATCCAGGAAGTCATAGGACAACATCAAAGGAACTACAGGTCTGTCTTACATCAATAAAGGTCACTGTTCATGACTCCACTATCAGAAAGACACTGGGGGAAAACGGCTCCATGGAAGAGTGGTGAGGTGAAAACCACTGCTAACCCAGAAGAACATTAAGACTCGACTGAATTTCAGCAAAACACGCCTTGATGATCCTCAAACCTTTTGGGAGAATGTTCTGTGGACTGATGAGGTGAAAGTGGAACTGTTTAGAAGACAGGGGTCCTGTTACATCTGGAGTAAACCAAACACAGAATTACACAAAAAGATCATCATACCTACGGTCAAGCATGGTGGAGGAAGTGTGATGGTGTGGGGATGCTCTGCTGCTTCAGGGTCTGGGCAACGTGCAGTAATTGAGGGAAACATGAATTCTGCTCTCTAGCAGAAAATCCTAAAGGAGAACGTCCGGTCTTCAGTTTGTAATTTTAAACTCGAGCACAACTGGATTCTGCAGCAAGACAATGATCCAAAACATAGGAGTAAGTCCACCTCTGAATGACTCAAAAGCAAAATTAAAGTTTTGAAGTTGTCAAACTCCTGACTTGAACCAGTTGAGATGCTGTGACAAGACTTTATACGGGCGGTTCATGCTCGAAATCCCTCCACTGTGTCTGAACTAAAGCAGTTCTGCAATGAAGAGTGGGCCAGAATTCCACCACAGAGCTGTGAAGGTCTGATCTCCAGTTATCAGAAGAGTTCGATTGCAGTTATTGCTGTTAAAGGTGGCACAAACAGATTTTAAGTTTAAGGAGGCCATTAGTTTTTCACATGGGTGATAGGTATTGGATCTTTTTTTTTCTTCAATAAAAAAATAAACTGTATTTGTTTTGTTGTCTTTTGTTTGAAGATCTAAAACTTTAGTATGAAACTGAAGAAATCACCAAATACTTTTATCACTGTATAAAACTTTTATCAAGATTTTAAAAAACTTGGCCCAGGAATAGAAGTTATTTAGTTATTTATTGAGTTAATTATTATATATTTTATATTACAGAAGCTATTTTTCTCCTGCATAATGTACATTTGTTCAGAAGAGGAGACAGTTACTGTCCTGAATAAACCACAGGGTGTGTGTGTGTGTGTGTGTGTGTGTGTGTGTGTGTGTGTGTGTGTGTGTGTGTGTGGTAATGAATGGATGACAGGTTTTGCATTTCATTTGCTGTCTTGAGAACCAAAATAACATTTTTTTGTGTATAATCTGTGCATCGAAGGAAAACGCTACAATACGTTTTAGTTTCTTTCTCAGAGATTTTTTCTCTCTCTCTCTCCCTCTCTCTCTGTTTTCTCTCTCTCTCTCTCTCTGTTTTCTCTCTCTCTCTCTCTCTGTTTTCTCTCTCTCCCTCTCTCTCTTGCTTTCTCTCTCTCTCTCTCTCCTTCTCTCTCTCTCCCCCCCTCTCTCTCTCCCTCTCTCTTGCTTTCTCTCTCTCTCTCTCTCTCTGCAAAAGGAATAAATAATTCCATTCAATCATTAAATGATTGTAATAATTATAAACCTTTTAAAATAAAGTTTTTGTCAGGATTATTCATTGTGTGTGTGTGTGTGTGTGTGTGTGTGTGTGTGTGTGTCTTGTTGAACATGTTATAGTTTTATTCTGTAATATATACGGATGGTGATCACTCGCTCCGTCCTGCTGCTCATTAAACTGAACCACAAAGTGGCTGAAGGATAAAGCGCTCATGACCGGCCGAGCCAAAACAACACTGAAAAGAGTTTGTGCTTTTCACTGGCTTACACACACACACACACACACACACACACACACACACACACACACACACACACACACACACACACACACACACACACACACACACACACACACACACACACACAAAGCCTCCTGGGAACACAAGCTGTATAGAATGAGCTGTGTAGAACAACAGTGTGAGCAGCTCTTATATAACCGTCTTTACCTAGCTGATCTTTTGGGCCGAGCTTCGAACCCTGCGTACAATAAAGACCGCATTTAACTGGACTTTCTCTTTAGACTTGTTTAGAAACATTCCACCCTTTTTAACATCCTTAATTATAAAGATAGAAAGTGTATTATATGAAGTGATCTGCTGTAAAAGCGTGTGTGTTTGCGTGTGTGTGTGTGTGTGTGTGTGTGTGCCCGCTTAATAAAAAAGAATGCTGCGAGAGTTTTTTCGAAAGCCGTACTGATTTGGTTTCTTTTTTAACACGACACTTCAGTTCTCAGAGTCAGGAAAGGAACTCGTGTAGGATTACACAGACATTTAATTTAACACAACGTTCCAAGTGAAATCAAACAAACCTGCAGGAATGTAAAGAGTTTGCTCTTGGACACAGGAGGAACCTTTAGGTGAAGAACACTCCGTCTCTCTGTACGACTCCATCAACTCTCCATTAAGATGGATGTCCACCTAAAATCACTCACATATCAGTGATAGTTCCACTTTCTCAGCCACAGAAGAAACACAAACTGGGTTAAAGACGATCAATCACTGCAGAATCTATCTCCACACCACTCCGTAATGTTCAGATGTTCCTAATAGTCTGGAGTAGTTGACGGATATGAGCTACATACTGTACGTATATGTTTGAAGTTAAACTCTATGGTCCAGAACCAGACATCAGCTACATCTACAGCTGAACACATTTACTCAAACACAGACATGCTAACATTGCTTAATAGACAAAAAACAGAATTTTATCATGAACATCCTGCTGTACATCACGAGGAGGCTGTATTTCTTCAGATGTGTGCAAATAAACAGTAAGAAACTCCTCCGTTCTTTTACTGTCCAACGAGACCACAGTCACCTCCACTTGTTATCTACGTCTTTCACGTCTTGCGTCCTTTCCCCTTCGGTGAATTTAATGTGTGTTTGTTCTGAATGCTGGTTTAGCCGAGAAACGTTTAGCCTAAATGCTTCGGCTAAACCGTAAATGTTATTCAGAACTTAACGTTTATGTTTCTGTAGCGTTTGAACAACTTCAGAATCTGTTTAAGAATGTAAGTTCTGAGAGTTTTACCTTCAGGTCTGCTTTAGGATGCAGGAAGAATAGCGGCTTCAGTACCGGTGACCTGCGTATGGAGCGAACACTAACTCATTCTTACCTGTAAAACAAGTCCATTTTCATTATAATTTCTACTTATGTAAAAAATACTCACACTCGAGGTCGGCCTCCTACAATTCCTGTGAGTCCAGGAGCTGAGAGGTTTAGGAAATAAAAAAGAGAGAGAATTTAGATGTTTGAGCTTCAGTGAGCATTTATCCTGGTCATGGATCAGGAGTCAATCCCGGGAATTGTGTGCATGTGAGGCAGAATACACACTGGATGGGACGCTGATCCATGCACACACACCTTCACACAGTCATTCACACCTAGGGGTAATTTAGTACAGATAAGCCACCTACTGGCATGTTTTTGGGAAGTGGGAGGAAACTGAAGAACCTTGAGAAAACCGACACAGGGAGAAGATGTGAAACTCTGAAGCTGGAACCCTGGAGCTGTGAGCTGTGTGTACCACCACACGGCCCTCCAGTCCATTTTTCCTAAACATTCTCTGGGTTCTAACAGACTGGCAGGTTCCTCTCATTTGTTGTCCAGTTGACTTCCTCAAACCGTTCTGTCTGTGTCACACCTGCACCTCCACACGGATGCAGAACGGTACACGTGCTGTTACGTACCCATGCCAGTTCCTGCTGGAGCCACTTCCCTGGAGAAAAACTCAAGAGCTTTCTTCTGCTTGTGATGGACAGCCATCCACAGCACCACTTCCCGAAGATCCTGCACAAAATATATGGATGAGTACGATTCACTTGATTCACAGTGCAGTGGAGAACATCGTGGGGGTCAAACATCACGACACGGACCCCGAGTTGCAACTTCACCAACGTCTGAACTGAAATTTTCTGAATTCCATGCAAATTAGGTTTGACACGTTAGAGCAACAAATCTAAACGATTCCTCAGACCAATCCTATAGCGCACGTGGTCCGATATTTCTCGGGTTCCTCACTCACACCTTTAGTTCCTACCTGCAGTTAGTTCCCATTTACTGTTTGACACAAAAATGCAAGAAAATCTGGCATGGTTTCATCTTCTCCTGTCACCTACGACCTCTCAGTAAACGTCTACAGAGACATTATGAACAAAAATTAAGCTTAGAGGACGTAGCAGAACTGGTTGGTGACTCGTGTACGTAGATTAGTGTGTGATCTAATTCATCTTTTACTACTTTGCTTTTAAAGTTATTTACAGCTACTAGCACAGACAGTAAAGCTTTCTAAAGATAAACTTACGGTGTTGACTGCGTGAGGTCCGTACGTATCCTCAGCACCCAGAACCTTAACATTCACATCACTGTAATCCTCCAATCCCAGCTGTCTGAACATTCGCCTGGTCCTAAACAGAACAGCAGATTTTAGCTTCATTTCTTGCAAACATCAATAAAAACCTCTCTCAGGTTTAAAAGAGAAACAGCGCTGTGGTTGAGACATCCTCATGGTGTGGGCTCCAGATGGAAAAGGTTACGAATGGAAATTTTAATGTACAGAATTCATGAGAATTTAATAAGAACTAAATCCTATTAGCAGTAACTATTCGTATAAAAATATGTAAACTGCCCTTGCTATGATCTGATCTGTTTATTGATGTTAATAAATGATGGAAACGCAGCATGTGATGATTCAAACCTTTTAATAATGCTCTCTGCGGTCTTCCTGGCTTTCTGCGCAGCTCGAGGGCCGACCACAGGACAAACCGCGGTCGCTCTGAAACCATCCATGTACGTGGCACAGACCTTAGGGTTAGGGTTAGGGGTGAGGGTTAGGGGTTAGGAATATAATGACAGTATAATCATTAAAATAACAGCAATCTGATGGCATTGCTTTGAGGTAGAAACTGATCAAGCAGGGATCCTGCATAGTTTCAAACATTCATATTCATGGGTAATTACATTTCTGCTAGATTTTCATCATCTTCAGCCAAGTCTTAACCTCATGGCAGAGGCAACCAGGTTGTAAACTAGCACATCCTGTTATAAAGGGTGCCAATAATTCTGGAGGACCCTCAAGATGGTTTAATCACTAAAATCAAACTGCAGCATCACTGAATGGTGTTTAATTTGTGATCTTACTCTTGACCTCTGAGGAACGCTGGTTATTACACGAGCACGCTACGCCAGCTCTCAAATCCAGTGACACGATTCATTACACTAACATCCCATATCACACAACACGTCACATCACAACACTTCACGTCACAACACTTCACGTCACAACACGCCACGTCACAACACAACACGTCACAACATAACACACCACGTCACAACACATTACGCCACATCACATCACATCACGCCACGTCACAACACAACACGTCACAACACTTCACGTCACAACACGCCACGTCACATCACATCACGTCACGCCATATCACAACACGTCACATCACAACAAAACATCACAACACGTCACATCATAACACACCATGTCACAACACGCTACGTCACAACACACCACGTCACATCACAACACACCACGTCACAACACGTTACGCCACATCACATCACGCCACGTCACATCACGCCATATCACAACACGTCACATCACAACAAAACATCAACACTTCACATCACATCACAACACGCCACGTCACAACACTTCACGTCACAACACATTACGCCACATCACATCACGTCACGCCATATCACAACACGTCACAACAAAACATCACAACACGTCACATCATAACACACCATGTCACAACACGTTACGCCACATGACATCACAACACGCTACGTCACAACACACCACGTCACAACGTTACGCCACGCCACGTCACAACACATCACATCACAACACACCATGTCACAACACAACACGTCACATCATAACACACCACGTTACGCCACACCACATCACATCACAACACGTAACAACACGCCACATCATAACACACCACGTCACAACACGTTACGCCACATCACATCACAACACAACACGTCACATCATAACACACCACGTCACAACATGTTACGCCACGCCACATCACATCCCAACAAGTCACAACACGCCACAACACATCGCATCACAACAAAACACGTCACATCACATCACAACACTTCACATCACGCCATGTCACAGCACAACACATCACGCCACAACACGTCACATCACAACACAACACATCGAGTCACATCACGTCAAGTCACGACACAACACATCGAGTCACAACACAACACGTCACAACACAACATGTCACATCACGTCACAACACCACACAAAATTTTCTAATGTGCGAGTCACAGAGGAAGCGTCAGACTGGCGTATTATAGCTGGTTCATATTTTGGACGTGTACGCAAATGCATTCAGCACAGAGAAAATCGCCGCTTGATTATTATTGGAAGTGTTACCTTGTAGTCACCTGATGGTGGTGATCCTCTGGCTCCACCC
The DNA here is from genome assembly GCF_001660625.3 of Ictalurus punctatus. Taxonomy (NCBI): domain Eukaryota; kingdom Metazoa; phylum Chordata; class Actinopteri; order Siluriformes; family Ictaluridae; genus Ictalurus; species Ictalurus punctatus. The sequence continues at coordinate 63,754 of NC_030441.2, forward strand.
ACTCTCACTGCTCCTCCTTCAACACCTTCAATTATTAATGATTCATTATTATTACTAATAAAATGCTGCACAGATGTCATGTTTATACATTCGGAAACGATCAATATTCCTTATTAAACATCGCTCCTAACCGAAGACCAGGATAAACGCACGTCTTAATGAACTGTTTGATTGGAATCGTTAGAAATTAAGATCACAGAAGGAATCCATCAACATCCTTTAACGCTCTTCCTCACCTGGAATCTCAGTAATGGTGACGTGTGAGAAGTCACACGTGACGTCAGGCAGGAGGTAATGACGTGGATCGCCTATTTCATACACTAACTGTTCTGCTACTGTACCAAAGGACACCAGACCACCAGTTCTGGGAGGTTTGGACAACGTGAAGGAGCCATCAGAGGAACATTCGATCACTGGGAAACCCATATTATCCCTATTAAAGAAAACAAAATAAACAAACAAGCAGAAATATTATATAGTGCTAAAGAATTGGAAAAAGAGCAATGTGCTATTATGTGTAAATATGTATTTAGTACAGTACGGGTATATAGAACAAAGCAGAGCTTAAAGAAAAGCAACAGGAGCAACATGACCAGCGACCGCGTACCAGTCCGGAACCGTGTGCCAGTCGGTGAAAATGCCCCCAGTCGCTTGGGCTCCACATTCAATCAGGTGACCTGCAAGACTAAAGCAAAGACAGAAGTGTGTCACGACTCAGTACTGTCCAACAAACTTATACATTTCAAATGTCTGTTTAAATTCACAAAACTTCACAGAGTTCAGCTGGATCTTATAATAAAGTGTATCAGAACACACACTTTACTGTAGTGTGTGTTTACCTTCCAGCAGCCAAGAGGTCAAAGTTACTCTGATCCCAGCCAAACTGTCACAAAACACATTCAAAAAGATTTTATGTTAAAACGTTATATATATATAATATGCCATAAAAACTCAAACAATATTTTAAAATGAGAAAAGTAGAAAAAATGAGCAAATCCTCACAGCAGGTAAGTTTATAAAGTCTAAAGCTGTTTTATTAGCTGTGACTTTTTATTATTACTACTAATGAAAAATATTACGACAAACCGTACAGAATGCATCAGGGGTCCAAGCACCACTGCACTGTCAACACACCGGCCCGTAACCACGACATCAGCCCCGAGATCCAGACAGCGCTTTATGGGGACCGCACTGCAGGAAGCAAAACGAAAAGAAAAGAAAAGAAAAGCAGTGAGCTTGGAGAAGCAGTGTTGTTCACGGTTTAATCAGTCACACAGTCAGGACAGGAGGAGAGATTTTATTGACATCTCAAATAAACACATAACCCTCAGAGGTTCGTAAACAACAGAACTCACATCCTGAACGAGGCTTCACGTCACTGCAGCAAGGGATTTCAATCAGGAAACCTCGGGTCAGTTTATCCAAAATTCCACCAGAATTATTAAATACTCAGTCAGGGGTAAGAACACACTACACCATGTTTACACAAAGGTCAACAACGCATAAAAGGCCCTGCCCTGTCCCCATCCAGGACAGGCTGACCATCTTTCTTTGTTAAAGCTGCCAGCTTACGAGCCACTCATTAACAGGATTAGAGTCGAGTCTGAGAGAGCCATGCCACCACTACAGGACGGTTCTGAGCACAGACTGGAGCGTACTCGCAAAAAAACCCCAATCTAGAGCAATACACCTCTCTCCCGTCCTGTACTATCCCACTCATTACTGCACAGAGAGCGCTACCGCAGTTAAGGAAATCACTGCGTTCCCAAACCAGAACATCTGGATGAACTCAGAAATCTACTAAAACAAGGAAATGCTGCCTACAGCGTCGATGTGAGGAACGCAGCTTCTCTGAAAAACTAAACCTAACCTATTTTAAAGAAATATTGTCTTACCCCAGATATGCATTCATACTGTGTATGTTTTTGGGAAGTGGTTTGTTTTCGTGTGTATCAGCCATCTTCAACATATTCAGAGAGTCTTTCTAAAGAAAAGAAAAACACAAAAGTGCTGTAAGTTCTACAACATACAAGATTTAGATGTAAATCCCCTGAAATTTAAGCTGACTCTTCACTTTCAGCTCATACGCATCATTTATTTTAACTTCAGCATGCCGCAGTAGACAGATAAAATAACGATAACTTTGTCGATGTCCAAATATTTATGGGTCTGACTGTATGTGTTATGTACAAGACGAACTGACACGCTGTTGATCTAATGCAGAAAACCGTGTCTCATACAAGGGAAGACCTTTTCTCCACAGCGCTGCAGGTACTGTTTCTCACCTGTGGCATTAAATCATCGCCAGTTACCACGGCAACCTTCAAACTGAGCCCAGCTTTCTGCACCACTTCCTGTATAGCAGCTGCACACGCGAGAGGATTCACACCACCGGCGTTACTAACCACACGGATACCTGCACAACGCAACACAGTACAATATCTCTATCGTCTCAGCTTTTGATCTCAAACCCAAATGTCTGCAGTCTACAGTGAAAACAGAAGAGCTAGCCTTGCTGTTCCGACACTGTCAGAGGAGACTGTGTGTGATTGTTAAATCTGTTTCTTAAAAGAATTCTGCATTCAAACTCTGACCAATTTGCATACTCAAATGAATTCCCATAAAATTATTTTATTACATTTTTTTAATACAGTAAATTTCAGACTAAACTACAACTATGTCAGATTAAAGGATGTTACATTTCCTATTTTTTAATGAAAGGAATCCTAAAACAGATAAAAAAATTTGAGCTTTTTTAGATTTTATTCCTAGTGCTTTAACATTCATTTCTTGTGTTTAACTAACATAACTATAATATAATATAATATAATATAATATAATATAATATAATATAATATATACACTATACTCGCTGCTCTCGGCTCTGCACTCGTACCTTTTTGGCTGATGTCCTTGATAAACGGAGAAATGGCAGACAGAACGAAATCAGGAGCGTATCCCATGTTCTGGAAGAGATCAGAAATCGAATGTGAGTCATGTGATAATTCGTGTGTGAAGTTCACGTGTACGAGAGGAAACACGCTCCTGATTTGAACCAGTCCTGATATCTGACATGAAAAACATCAGGACACGCTGGCTTAGTGGTTAGGACGTTTGCATCACACCTCTAGAGTTAGGCGTTGGATCCGTCTCCGCCCTGTGTGTGCGAATTCTGCATGTTCTCCCCGTGCTTTCGGGGTTTCCTCCGGGTACTCCAGTTCCTCCCCAGTCCAAAGACATGCTCTGTAGGCTGCTTGGCATGTCCAAATTGTCTATAGTGTGTGTGTGTGTGTGATTGTAAACTATGGTGGGTTGGTACCCCGTCCAGTGTGTCCCCCGCCTCGTGCCCCGAGTCCAGTGACCTCCGCAAAACACTGGCCTTAAAGCTCAGCATGCGTGAAACTGCAGGTTCACTATTTCAGAGCAAAGTTTCTTTATGTACACAACATTAACACCTTTCAAGTATATAAATATAGTTATTAGAAACACACCCCCCCTCATGTTTAACAGATCATGTGAGTCAGAAAGTGTAAATGCTTACGGGAGTCTTAGCTTTAGCTGCTGTGAGGAGGGACATGGTAATTTCCGACAGATAATCAAACACAAGAAAGTCCAGCTTCCCACCGTGTATCAGCTGAGGAACTGCAGAGGAGCATGAAGAGGAATAACGTTAAACAGACATAATAAAACAATACAGTACATCCGGGAGAAGTTTTACATCATGTGAAGAGAGAAGGTTTAAACACTCCATTATATCACTGAAGATCTTCTAATGCAGAACCAGAAATGCGCTGAGTTTATAAATCAGTACTTCTCAAAGACATCACCTGTGTGTGTGTGTGGGCGTGTGTATTTTTGTGTTAGAGCAGAAGAACACTAAATTGTGCAAGACAGGGGCGGGATTCCTCCAGGACCAGGATTAGGAATCTGAGGATAAGGCATTGGAGCAGCTCCCCACGTCCCCACTCTACGCCAAAGTGGGGCTCAAACCTACAGAGCTACTGGAACTGCTATAAGAGGAGTGAAACACCTGGGGATGTGCAGTTACTGGGAAATAATCAACACTGGGGCCGAATTAAAGCCAGACGGTCGGTCACGTGTGTTGTGTTTATGTGAATGGAAAATGTCCTGAGGATTTCAGAATGTTCATTAGAGGATCACTTTATTATTCACATTGCATGCACTCCCTGGCCACATTAATAGGAACACCTATCGTTTTCTGCACCTTTCTGTGTAAACTCGACAGACAAACTCCACTGGAGTTTCTGAAATACTCCAACTGGCAGCGACGTCACTGACTCACATTTACCTCCAGTTCTTTCTCCAGTAACTGAAGCTACTGTGCTTTACCTCCACGATTCACACAACGCAACGCTGACATGGTACAGGACCGGCTGATGGATAACTGCACGACAGAGAAGTGTAATGGGTGTTCCTATTAAAGTGGCCAGGTAGAGTATGTCAGATATGACTGTTTTCAGATCTGATTGCAGCTGTGAATGGATTTAATCAAATGCACAAACACTCAGGAGATTCACAGACACTGCAAAACAATGCACTAATAATAATAAAAACAACGACAATAATAATGAAGCTTTAATTTAATTTGTATTTCTTTTCAGAGTTCAGCACTACATTAAAATGATCCAGTGACATTTAGTACAGATGTGCATTGAGATATATAGGATGCAAATGGTTTAGTGGTGTTTTTGGGGTGTGTTTTTATTTTGAGTTGATTACCTGAGGTAGCAGTATCACCCCAGAACCCTGAGGCACAGCCGACTCTCACTGTGTTCTGCCCGGAGCTGTATCTCTGCACACAGCTCTTTAATCTCTGTGCGTTATAATGATTTCTACAAACACTCGGACACATGCGCAGTTTGCACCGAGACAACACACACACTCTGGCACCGCCGATCAGATTTTTCATCCTGACATACATACTTACAAAAAGTTTTATTTCATTAGTTTTTGTTTTTCTAAAATGACCAGGAAAAACGCGATGGTGAAACTTATAGGTCAAAGTATCGCAGTCGGTGCCGCACTATATGCAGTCCGGGAGGAACAAATCACTCAGTCACTGAGTTCCTAATTCTTTCTGTGAAAACACGAGCAAACTGATACATAATAAGTTATTAATAGCCCTATAATATGCGATAATTTTAATATACTCATTTTTTATTTCAGACTTTTCACTTTAGACACTTAATATATATATATATATATATATATATATATATATATATATATATATATATATATATATATATATATATATATATATATATATATATAATAGACTCCAGAGTGAAGAAAACATTTCTAATTCAGTTGCATCATTTTTCACCTGCACTGAGTATTAGGATCTCTCTTCTTCTTCTTCTTCTTCCTCTTCCTATTATTATTATTATTATTATTATTTTCTCCAACTATTGCAGTCAGCAGCTTAGAAAACATCAGTCGACCCACTCAGGGGTCCAAATAATCCAAATACTAGGTGCATTATTTAACTGTGTACAGTAATATTTAATTAGAGATCTCAATCTACATCCGGATTTCTGTACATCTGCTTTGTGAACATGTCTAATGTTTAAAGTGCTATAAATAATATAAATATAATTGAATGTAATTGAACATTTAAGCGTTCCCAGAGATGAATAACTGAAGAAGCTGAAACAGTTGGGGAGAAAAGAAAAAGACCTTCACTGCTTTCATCTGAATCATTTGCTGTTGCTTTAGTTATTAACATTTGTGTTTACAGCATTTGGGCAGAGTGACCTACGTCACTAGTGTTTTATACTCGTTTATACTCGTTTTATAGCGTTTTATACGTTTATAGCGTTTTACACTACCTACTAGCGTTTTATAATCTCCATCAGAATCTCCATCTCCTCATGAACATAAACACATGTCTAAAGATGATATCAATTAAAGCCCTGGGGGACAACTGTCTATAGTTCCATGAACTCTACATATAGAGGCATGATATTAAAATATTTTAGTAACCTTGAGTATTGCACACAAAATAACCAATATTAAACTTTCTGATTCCTCTCATAGTAATAAAAATGCACTTACAATACAAGATAAGGTGATATGTCCATTAATCCACATCCTTTGCTATGCTAATTAATAATATTTTGTGTAATTTCTTCAGAACTTCTAAAACATTTGCTAAAATGATAATAATTTGAGTTGAGGCGTTCTCAGACCCCCAGAGAGCGCTGCAGCCTGAAACATCTCCTCTCCTTCACTGATCTTTCAGTTCTCTCCTCTCCTGAGAAATGTGCCATTATTTTATATCCTTTATTTACACACTCGGTTCAGCTGACAGCTCTCTGAGCAAATGAGAGAAAATACATTATACACAGATCAGTCTGGAAATGCTTCAAATAAAGTAATAAAGAAAGAAAGAAAGAAAGAAAGAAAGAGGACGTGTTGGCCCTGAGGAAAACCTGACAGCATTTAATGGTTCGAATCAAATGGGATCAAATCTGCCTTCTTGTGCAATATTAACCCATAAACTATCACACTATTAAATATTTTATATTTCCAGAAAGCAAACATTCTGTTTCTAATCATTTCTAAAATCATTTCTACATTTTTTCATATACATTTAAACTGCACTAATGTCCAGAGTTACTAACCTCATTCACATGTCTAGAAAACAGGCTGATAATTAATGAAATATTATATCAGTGGAATGTAGTGAGAATTAACGTTAGAGACACAGCACAAAACCCAGAAAGAACTGTGCCAAAAGCCTAAAACAAAGGTATTATAAATAATATTAAAATAATGACACAAGAATAAATTAATTAAAAAAAAAGATATATAATCAAGTGTAAATATAATGTATTTGTACGTAATATTTCTCACCAATAGGCTGTGATTGAACATAGATTATTATTATTATTATTATTATTATTATTATTATTATTATTATTGTTGTTGTTGTTGTTGTTGTTGTTTCTCTGGGGTTTTTTCAGAAAGAGAAGAAAAGCATGTTAGGGACCTTCTGACTGTAATTAGGAATAAAAATGAATAAAAATAAAAACATTGTCTGGTCCCGGGTGTTTGTTAAGGAGTGCAGTTCAATAGTGACTCTAATTTCATTTCTACTTCATGGCTCTGGAATGTTTACTGAACTTTATGGATTTGTCTCTGAAATCAGCCTGAAATAAAATGAGGGAAAAAAACAAGGACCAACTAAAATAATGTTAAACGTTAAATAAATGTTCCCGTTCCTCTTCCGGCTGGTGTTTATTCAGATACTCAGCTGGACATGTTCCTGTCCCAGCTACGTGTCCTTCTCCGTCCACAAGGAGATTAAAGATAAGAAATAGAAGTGAGTTTGAGTTTGATTTGTTTTCACTGTGTTCAGTTTACAGGAAGTTAGCAGTTGTGTAATATATTACTTGTTCTATGATTCACATTATTAGTTTTACTTAACCTTTGTGTTCAAATATTTTTTTTTATCTCAATATCATTCCTTTCTGCCCACTCAGTCTCTCTCTCTCTTTCTCCCCCTCTCCCTATCCCCCTCTCTCTCTCTCACTCTCTCAGTCTCTCTCTCTCTCTCTCTCTCTCACTCTCTCTCCCTCTCTCTCAGTCTCTCTCTCTCTCTCTCTCTCTCAGTCTCTCTCTCTCTCTCTCTCTCTCTCTCCCTCTCTCCCTCTCTCCTGTAGAGTAAGGCAATCCTCCCGTGTCCTTTTTTGCAGAACACAGAGTTATTCCTCATGGGTAATCATTAACACGGTGTAGATGTTGAGACATGAGGGTCAGCAGTGAGTCAGGATGTCGGTCACTCACCAGTGTTCATATTGGACGTGTTCCGCGAGAGCAAGTCAGTCGTCTTCACAGAGAAGTAAAAGATGAAGCTTCAGTACTCTCTCCTCTGCCTGTGTGCGCTCTTAATTTCTGCCTCGGTGAGTGAATAGTCTGAAGAACAGCCTTACTGTTATACAGTTTATACAATTATACAGTTTAATAACAGATTAAATTCCTGAAAATAATGATGATACACGTTCTCGCTTTCAGTGTGCGGAAGAGCCTACAGTTCTGGGCCCTAGAGGCCCTCGTCCTAATGAACCTGGCTTCAAGGCTGACAAATGTGCCACAGAGAAAGAATGGCCCGTCTGCTTAGATGACGAATGGGTATAAAGTCACTTTTCTTTATAAGACTGAATCTGAATCCTGACCGACCTTCACACTTTATTAAATCTGAGAGAGTATTTGTGGAGAGAGATGATGGTTGTTTCGCTGGAAAATCTCCCACGCAAAATTACTGTCTGAAATTTCTCTTCTGAATTTTGTATTTTTATTTGGTGATCCTCCCAGGGTAGAAAATGTCCATCTGGCTGCCGAATTCAAGGCCTTCTGGATCAAACCGACCACGAGATCCTCAACAAGATTGAGAAGATCCGCAAGCTTCTTGACGAGGGAAAGAAATTGCATCGATCCACAGATTTGGAGTCCAAAAATACGTACAACTTTCTGAGAGAGAGGCTCGTCTCCAGCGCAGGTGTGTCATCACCCGTGAGGAACTCATTTACAACAGACTATAAAGTTCTGTTTACATCAAGTGTCTTCAATTGCTCTGCTTTTCTTTAGACAAAATACATTCAAATTTCAAATAATGATGTTTAATTACCAAATTTATGTACAATCTTTTATTCAGAAATAATGAGAGAGTTGAATTTTGGACTAGTAAAAGATGTCGTTCCCTTTCAGGTAATGATAACAGATATACCACTTTGGCTGAACAGCTGAGGCAGAGGATTGTTGAGTTGAAGATTAAAATCGACCGTCAGCTGAGAGTGCTGGAGGCTTTAAAAGCTCAAATTAAAACCCAGTTCATCTCTGTACAGCGCCTGGAGGTAAAAATAAATAAATGACACGTACACTATTAAGAGTCTGAATTTTAAGTAAAGTCTAAGGATAGTATAAAATCTTACAGTGTGATCTGATTGATGAGGTGTGTTCACACACGTACACTTCTCTCTTGCTACAGGTTGACATTGACATCAAGCTGCGCAGCTGTAAAGGTTCCTGTGCCAGCTCTGTGAACTTCTCTGTGGACAAGGAGGGCTACGAATCTCTGGAAAAGCAGCTGGACCGCCTTGACACCTTAAAGGTCCAGACTGTTGAAACTGTCAGTTCCTTAAAGGTACTGAAGAGCAGGCCACTGAAAGACGTAAACGTGCCGTCCATCTACAAGTCTATAACCTCTGACACGGAAAGAGCCGCGCAGAGGAAGACCTACTTCTCTGATGTGGGCCAGCTTCAGCTCTCCCTGGAGGCTGAGGGATCCACGGCAGAAACGGCCGCCACCGTCAGCAAAGTCAGCACAGGTACGGGCCAATCTACACCCATCTCTACCACACGAATCACCAGCCAATCACTCAGCTGCACCCAGACCGTCCGCAAGGTAACAACGGTCACAAAAGATGGAGTTCAGGAAAAGTACGAAACGGTGAGAAGTGGGCCAGGGTGTGACACCATTGGAAAACTTGGCCTTTCTGAGGCAGAACTCCTGAGCGCAGCTAAAGATGGAAAAGAACTGACTGCTGATGGCTTCACGGTCAAAGTAACTGGTGGAGATTCAAAATCCATCACCACACTCAACCGTGGTGATGGAGAACTCGGTGGGCTCGGTGGAGATTTCTTTAAGGGTCTGGGTTCTAGCGGACAGGATCGTAAGCTCTCCTCATCCTTCACTTCTTCCTCATCCTCTTCCTCCTCCTCCTCCAAAACCATCATTTCCGGCGGGAGCAAAGGTTTTCACTCAGACACTAAGAGCATCACGTCAACTTCTTCACCTGATTACGGTGATGACCTCGGGGGATTCTTACGCGGCGACATAGAAGATGATCTTCCTGACCTACATGCTCGTAGTTTGAAGTCACGTGACGATCGCAAAGCTGATTTTATTGGCGGAGGTACACTTGAGTGACACTCACATACCTCTACCAAAAAGTGAACCATTTTTAAAAAAAGAAAAATCAGTTCTGATAAATGTGAAATAAGAACGCATTGCTTAGAACACTATAAACATTTGTGTTACATTCCTGCTAAGAATTAAGATGTTAAGCTCTGCTAACCTGCTAATGTTAAGATGTTTGGTTTGCAACTGGAATAACTGCAATTACTGTGTACTAAACAGTTATAAAATTGTGTACAGTCATATTTTGTTCATGAAAAGGCCAGTGGACACCTACTATTAATTCCTGGGGGAATATTAACAATTGGAGTAAATTTGAAGTGCAGCGTTTGCGCTAATCGGCAGATCTCTCCTTTCAGATTGTGTTGAGATCCAGCAGAAGCACACCGCGGGTGATCAGAGCGGCCTGTTCAAAGTAAAGCCGGCCGGGTCGGAGGAGGTAGTGGAGCTTTACTGTGACCAGGCCACAGGTTTGGGGGGCTGGGTTCTGATCCAGCAGAGGGAGGACGGCTCTGTTAACTTCAACCGCACTTGGGATGAGTATCGGGTTGGGTTTGGGAAGATAGACAAGCAAGGAAGGGGTGAGATTTGGATTGGGAACCACATATTACATCTCCTCACTCAGAAGGAAAGTGTTCTGAGAGTGGAGCTGTTAGACTGGGCAGGAAACGAGGCGTATGCAGAATATAACGTCCAGGTGGGCTCAGAGACAGAGGGGTTCCAGCTAAATGTATCATCTTACACAGGAGATGCAGGAGATGCTCTGGTGCAGGGGCTAGCTAACACGGGTTCCTTCCTTTCACACGCTGGGATGAAGTTTAGCACGTTTGACAGGGACAATGACAAGTGGGAGGAGAGCTGTGCTAAGATCTATGGAGGCGGATGGTGGTACAATAACTGCCAGTCTGCCAACCTCAATGGGATTTACTACAAGGGCGGGAAGTACGATCGTGCTAGCAAAATTCCCTATGAGGTAGAGAATGGAGTCGTGTGGCTGCCGTATAAACCAGCAGATTATTCCCTTAAAGTGGTCAGAATGAAGATCAGGCCTCTCTGAACCCTCAAATCAGTGAAGGAGATCAGAAAGATGTAAATGATGAAAATAAGATAGATCGATTCTGCTTGCTATGATCAGCACATGCCACAATGTGAAATACTGCACAAGTTAATGTCGTTTTCAATAAAAAAAATGTGTTCACTTCATTTTGTGTCATTTCTTTATTTAAAAACATCACACAAGCAAGAGTGATCATGAACCCTTTTCTTCTTTGAAAATGTGTATAAACTGTGTTAAAATGGATGATGATGAGTATTATTATTATTATTATTATTATTATTATTATTATTATTATTTTCTCCTAAAAAATTTGCAATTATACAGTGACAGCATTTCATTCACTCACTGTGTTAAATTTTATATACAATGGTAATGATATGGATGATATTTTAATCAGAGATTAAAAATAAAACCAAATCACCAAAATATCATTTCTGCAATGAAAATATCAGGTTTAAGTTTAATTTAGAAGCACATTACACAGATATATGAATTTACAACAGAACCGTCAATAAACTCCATGCAGAATCACTGTATATTGAATCTATATTCCTTTTTTTCTTCACATATTCTTCAAATATAAAGGTTTGTGTTTTGTGTGTTTCAGTGTGTGAGTCAGTTAGTTCTCGGAAACGACACACTCCCTCCGGTTACCAAAGTCGACTTGGACATTGTCCAGTGAACAAACACCCGCTGTGTACCGACGAGGACGAGGTGAGTTTAAACTCTGTTCCAGATCACGGTCAGTGTTCTTCCTGATGTTCTTTCTGATAGTAGATTTTGTAAGTAAAAGGTAAAAAGTGAAATGAAATCCCCAGATTCACTCTATAAAGCTAGATACATATAATATTATCAACATAAATCATGAAATTCTCTTCACATATAATCATACGTGTTTTTACTGTGTTAAATTTCAAATTTAAGGTTAAGTTATTTAATTCGAAACCTGCGGAGGCTGGGAGTGTATGAAATTCACTCCAGTGGTTTAATGTTTGATTTGTGTGCAGGATGTGAAATGCCCATCAGGCTGTCGGCTGCAGGGTTTTATTGACGAGGCTGACGGAGACGTTTATGAGCGTCTCGGCAAAATCTGTGAGAAGACAAAACTATATAAAACCACGTCTTTATCTACAGCGATTAAAACGGCTCAGTTCTACGAAGCACAAAGGAAGATTATCGTCAAAACATACAGTGCGTAAAGATTCTTTTTTATAAAACCCTTGGGGCAGTGCTATTATAGGAAATGAATCAACAACGGGGTGGTGTGATGAAGCAGAGCTACTGTTACCACCCTGACCGCAGTTATTTTCCAATAGCTGCACACCCCTAAGTAGATTATTCCCCTTATACCACAGAAATTTAACAATTACACTTTTTTATTTAACAACGAACATTTCTAATCCATTTATAGTTCTGTTTAATGATGTGGAAGATCGGTGTGAGTTCCTGCTGAGAAACCAACACCTTCTGACCAATCAGAACTGAGCGTTGAACAAATCTGTGGTGTGATAATAACCTGCGCTCTGATATTATGTATAAGAATGCTGATGATGAAACTGAAGGTTGTTGATCCTCTTTACAGTGGAGGAAATGCGCTACGCTGAGGTCGCTGAGATGCTCCACAGGAACTTGACACTGTTATGGAAAAAGTCCACAGAGCTCTCCAGAGAACTACAGAAGTACCAAAGACAGACTGAGGATCAGATCAATAAAATCCACCAGTTCGAGGTAAAAGTTCAGACTTTTCTGTAGCTTTAAAATTCTGACTAATGGTTAGTGGATTTTTTAGCTCTGTGTTTGATTTGTCTTGTTTGTTTTGTTGGGTTTTGGGGTTTAGGTGGACATTGACATCAAAGTCCGTGCGTGCAAAGGATCATGCAAGCAAACCTTTGACCATGTGCCTGATCACGAGACCTTCAGATCAATGCGGGACAAAATTGCCACATTCGACTTGACCTCCCCAAAACAACAAAAAACATTTACCTTGGACAAAAAACTCGAACTGCAACCTGTGGTTCAACCTCATGATTCTCTCGCGTACGGAAAATTACCTTTCGCCCACTCAGAACTCCTCACAAAGATGGAGGACATCGAGCAGAATCAGGTGGTGATGGATGAGCTTCAACAGCATACGTGGAATTCGGATGGAGAATGGGAAACATAAAAGAAATACGTGTGGGACTTTTATCATGGCTTGAATACTGCTGTTTCATTTCGAAGAAAAACTAAAAAGTTACATTAAAGTTGTAGAACTTTCACGAAACACACAGATCTTTTCTCTATATGTTTTTAATACGCTGTGTATAAAAATGTGAATTGTTATACAGTACAAATATGAAATAAAATGAGACTTGCTTTAATACATTCTAGAAGACACACCAACAGCAGGAACTGAAGTCGGAGAAGTAAATATGTCTGATATCACAATCAGACTCAAAGCTACAGAGTTAAACGCTACTCAGACGCTCAGACTCTGAATAATGAGTGTGGAAGCCATGTTGTTAAATTAAAGCAAGCTTGCAGTGATAATTATAATGAAAGATGTGGTTAGATCCACTTTCTCGTGCTTGGATTAACGCCTTTTTATTAGAGCAACACAAATGGAGCTTCCAATCTACACCGTTGGGAAAAAGAAATCTTTCACCAAATTTCCCAAATGCTGTCGATTGGGAGGAAGAACTTATTCAGGGCATCACAATCATCAGTCCTGAGGACCCTGAGCTGTACGTATATTTAACAACGGTTCTAAACAGAAGAACAGAGGAAGATACGGCTTACTGGATTAACATCTGCCAAAAAAACACCCCCTCTCCATAATCTCACTGTACAATGCTCTTTATTCTGGTTACATGGGAGCGTAATGCATGAATACTGACAGAGTTACAGCTAAAGCCTTACTTTAATAAAATAGAGACATGTAGAGAGAGAGACGGACGAGTAAACCCACAGTCAGCTGACCTCGTCTTCACTGGAGTGTAGAAAGTCCTCCCCTTTTACTGTGACATTTTTATTTCTTCACTTTTTTATTGTACTGTATTTCTGTATATTTATTTACTTATTTATCTTTTCATTCCATTATAAAGTTAATGTATTGCTTACTGAATGCCAATCACAAAAACTCCCCACTTCCATACATTATAAAACGTGTCATCTGACCATTCTGGACTTTTATTTACTTCATTTACATTCAAAGCTATTATGAATTGTTCACTGCTTCAAAAGTCGGACAAGTGGATGATCTTAATGGCGTCAAACGCACAGAGGGATCAGAGGTGCATTTATAACACTGTTATGAAGCACAATGGACAGCGTCTACAATTTTCTCAAAGTGTTTTGTTGTACTCAAGGGAGGAAAGTACTGATATACTCTCCTTACAGGACTGAAGTACATGGTTCACTGTAACAGTTCTTTTATTTTAGTAGAAATAAATCATAGTCCTTTTATTTGAGTTTTAAAAAAAACACAGAATGCATTTAACTCCAGAAGACCTCAAGTGAAGCAGTTGATTTTACAAATAAAACTGAAAGTCTACACTTCAGACAGGAAAAGCTTTATCCAGCAGCAGTAATGTCTGGGACAGAGGAGACACACGAGTGTCACGAGACCCAGTTTATCAGCATTTATCTTCCGTTTTAAATAATTCAAAGGAAACAGCGTGATACCCATCTGCAAATGATACAAGACAAACCCCATAGAGAGATCGACATTTTACAGCATGTGTACAGGGAAACATTAGCCGAGAGTGCTAGACTAGTGCTAGCCAGATGTTTTGATGTTTTACAGTATGAAAGTTCTGTATTAAACTTAAGAGATCACATTCAGTCATGTTCAGTAGCTCGTTGTGTTTAATATATCTACAGACTACAGGTAATACTCAGGATAATGTTTACTAGATAGCTAACTATGTAACTAGAGGCAGGAATTAGCATGAGCTAGCTAGCTAATGAATCTACTGTAGCAAAATCATTCGGCTAAGTGGTAAATAAGTGAAATTTGGCTTTCTGTACGTCGCAGTGCTCACTTAGTTAGGTAACGTCATTGCTTAAAAATCTGTTCCTCAGATACAGAATAGCTTTGGGATTCGTTATGTGAATTGCAGACGTGTAAATAATAATAATAATAATAATAATTATGCAGTAGTTTTTTACCAGATGACTTCTTCACTCCTGCTTGAGTCATTTTCTTGATCTCTACTTGTGATTTATTACTACAGCAGCACTAGTTTAACTCACGTCAGTGTGTTTTCTTCTCTTTACGCCACTGGTAGAAGAATGAGAAGAGTGTGGGGGCTTTGGATGGAAATCATTTCTTTTGAGGTGAGGGTTCATGGTTCTGGAGTCAGCGCTTCATTCTGATGAAGGTATGTGAGGATTTAAAGCCACTGAACTCCACCCAGAATGTATGCATTACTGTATCTGTGCTTCGTTCTTTGGTTATTACGGTATTATAGAATATATCCTACACATACTGGAATTACTGATACGCTGCTGTTAGCTGAGACGATCAGATTCAAACCAAATCTAATGTTCACACAGACTGCATTTTATTTTGAACGTAAACAGGTTTGTTGACAGCTGGTGCAGTTCTTCTTATTATCTTCATATTTCACTGATGTCAACATCTTTATTTCTTTTTTTATTTCTAAAATGGCATTTGCTGAATAAGAGTACAGGTTTCACACAGGACGAGTGAAGAGTGTGTGTGTGTGTTATTTCTGAGCAAAGAAGGGTCTGATCTTCAGGCTGATGGCCTTGAGCGAGTACCACGAGCCCTTCCAGTTCATCCACACCACGCCGTCGTCTGTGCCGTGTTTGGCCATGTTCTTTGTGTACGCTCCGCCCCAGTAGTATCGGCCATTAGGATTGGCTGAATGGCAGGCGTTATACCACCATCCACCTCCATCTTCTCTTGAACACTGCTTAGACGGGTCACCAGGTACCCTGTATATATTAAAAGAATATATATTGTATAATTATTAAAGGCATAAATAATTATTGATTACTTTCCTACAACAGCAGTCCCCCAAGTGTTCTATTCCTTACTCGATGCTGCAGTGCAACTATTCAATCATTTGATTAAAAAATAACTATATAATAATAATAATAATAATAATAATAATAATAATAAATAACTATCAGGTAAATCTAAGTGACTCGTAGATCACATATAAACATAGAATTTTATCTTCTCTGTAAGGGCAGCGATGCTCACCATCGGTCATTGTCTCTGTCGTAGGTGCTGAACATCATGCCGTTGTGGATGGTCATGGTGCGATTTACACCAAACAGCTCTGTTGCGCCAGTGAGTAAGGCATTTCCCGCCGTGCCGGAGTATTTATCCACTGCCAGGATGTAGTTCGAAGCCTCGCCTTGTACGGTGAACTGTTGGTACTGAGCGTATGTCTTCGTGCCTGCCCAGTCCTGCAGCTCGATCAGGACTTCAGTTGGGCCCGTCTTAGTGAGCTGACTGATGCGGTCATTACCGAGCCAGTACTCGCCTACATTACAAAGAAAACCCAACAGAGATTAGAGGTCAGGAAGCTCTCACCTGTGTACACAAAATGCACACAAATTAAACCCCTTTCTTGAAAGAAAGTACATATCAATCATTCAGTCATCTTCATCTAAATGTTTTATCCTGTTCTGGATTCTATCCTGGGAATGCTGGGTGTGAAGCAGGAACAGGTCCTGGATGGGACGCCAGGACACACACACTAACCTGAGCTCCGGACTGACTCAGAACACAACCTGCTACACCAGAATGCTGTCCTGCAGAAAGTATCAAACTTACCAGGAGTTTCGCAGCGACCTTTCCCAACATCAAACGCAACGTTTCCAAAACCTCTCTTGTAATCATCCCATCTCCGGCCGAAGTCCACGCTACCGTCCAAACGGTTCTGAATGAGCAGCCATCCTGAGAACAAAAGGGTTAGGGTTAGGGTATGACTGGGTAAGAACAGTATGACTGAAGGTGTTTAGTTTTCTGAAATCTCTGTAAAGTGTCTGTTTTTCCATCATGCCGTACCTCCGTTCTGCGTTGTCTGGTCACAGTAGACCTTGTAAGGTGCTTGTGAGGGTTCTGGGCGCACCAGATACAGCTCAGAAGTTTCTCCTCCGTTCCTGAAAACATCCTCACAGTCTTTTCCAGACACCACTGGGATGGGGCAGGACACTACACACGGTTCAGCACACTTCTCATTCTGAGAAGTCACAGTCCTCTCCAGACGCTGGATCTTCTCCCGCAGTTTCTCCAGGACTCCCTGCAGGATTTTAATGTTTTGTGGAAACGAGACATCCAGAGTTTCTTTCACATATGCATGCTGGACCTCCAGGTCGTCTGTGTACTGATTGACCAAGTCGTCATTACCTACAAAGATATAAAAAAGCAGAGAACTTAGAGAACATTATTGATTTGTTATATTTGCTGTTAATGCGGCAGAGTGAAGTGTACCTCTGTGAGTAAACACACGTTTAAGTTTATTCCTACTGAGACTTATCTAACATTAAACACTTTACCGTTATTGATCCTCTGTCTCTCTGTGACCTCTGAGGTCAGCTCGTCCACGTATCTGTAGACGGAGTTGGAGGTCTGTGACAGAGTTTCCACGTCTCTCTTTAGCTGAGCCACCGTAGGTTTAACGTCACGCTCCTGCTTCAGCAAAGCTGTTTTCAATTCACAGCCTGTAGGACAGAGCACACCCTGCAGGAGCAACAAAAACAAACCACGTCACACCTCGTCCTCCTTCACACACCACAAGAAATAACTATTGAAAATAGCAGGGATTTTAGATGCGTTTATTACGCAAATTATCAGGCAAATAATAACGGCTGTTCCAGTCTTTTAAAAACTGGATAAGAGCTTTTTTGTGTAGAAACGTTAGACAGGCGTGTGTCGAGTCCGTCACCGGCAGCCATGTTGGATTGTGAGGAGCTACACTTAACCGAGTAATAGATATCTGTGGAATCATGTGCACTGGACATCGGAGTGGTTTGAAGGTGAAATACGTCTAATATATTTCTAAAATTAACTTTGAATTAACGTTTTATGAGTGAATACTGCAAACTTTAGCATTAATGAGGGTTTATAATATACTTTAATACCAAATCTAACCTGGAACACTAACGCTTTTACCAACGTTTCTATTTTCGAGTCAGTCTGAGAACAAAGTAAAGCTCAGAAATGTTACTGTGAGGAAAAAGTTCATTTAAAATGTGCATAATTATATTATTAGAGTATAGAGATTACCATTGCCTCCGAAGCATGTATGCATCCCCCACTGTCAATAATTTCCTTCTTCTCCTCCTGAAGCTGTTTCTCGGTCACCGCAGTGGGGCGCGGTCCGTAACGTCCACGTCCGCTAACAGGAGGTGGAGCAGCGACAGGTGTGTAGACCTCACGACCCCTGGAAAGAGGCCTGTGACCTCGAGGGTCTGTGAGTTCCACTTTGGGCTAAGAGACATTCGAAAAATATCATTCAGTAAGTTGAGGAGTTTACAGACACAATTTCATCTGAGTCTCAAAGAATGATTGGGTGAACATGGTTGTGTAATTACAGCGCTGAACATCGATTATTCGAGTTCAGATGTCGCCTGTAAACGTTTGGGTTGTTGGGGTTTTGTTTTAATGTTAAAATCTGTCGTACTGTTAATACTGCACTCTTAGAAAAAAAAGTTGTTGGTTTTCTTTAAATCTTCACAATAAAATCTAATTACAGTCAATTTCACATTACCCAGGAACATATACAGTGTAAAGGTATAAAACATAATGGTACCACTCCACAGACAAGGAAAGGCAGAAATATTCCATTTTTAATCATTTCTTTCATTTAATTAGATCAGAAGTTAAAACAGACTCACCGGCGGTGGTGTTTTTACATCCTACAGAGAGAGAGAGAGAGAGAGAGAGAGAGAGAGAGAGAGAGAGAGAGAGAGAGAGAGAGAATAAATGAGTTGTGGTTTTAATCCTGACCAAGTAACATAAATAATCGCACGAGTGTGTACTTACTACAGCATCTTCATCATCATAATCAGAATTGGCCTGAGCCAGCGCTCCACACACACACACACTGAGGAAGAGGAGGAACTTCATGTTGAAGAGCAGGACACTTAAAGACAGATGGTGAGGTCTGTATTTATAGCTGATAGAAAGCCGCCAGGAGGACAGATGAGAGGACGTTTAGGTGATTATTAACTCGGGAAAATCGATACGAGCGGCTCGGGACTCATTTTGTGGGAAATGTGGCAACATGCTGAAGCAATAATGCCATGTGAACTCTGGACGTTAATGAATATATAATCATTTCTTTAAAATGGTCCGTGTGTTCGTTTGTTTTGAAATGAGAACGGGAAAACACGGAAACAGGTTTATTTTTTAGTTTTGTTTTTCTCGGCACTAAAATAGGAAAAGAAATTACTTTCACATCAAAACATTTTTTCAAAATACATTGAGTCTATTTTTTAAATAATTTTTACACATGAAAGCTATAAATCAAATATAATCTACTGAAGTCTGAAGGTTATTCTCTTCTCGACGTGTACTCTGGACAAACATGGGATCAAAATATGCAGAAATACATTTTGGGTGATTAAAATTAAATATGAAATATTCTTAAAACAAGCAGAATTTCTGCAAGCTTTCTGTAATATTTATTGTTTTGAAGCCAACAAGGAATGAACACTACACAGCGTATATAACCCAACACATATGGAAAACATATTCCCACAGGAACAATACATTATCAAAGATTGTGATGTCTTTAAATGACATTCTGATGATCTGTTTCATTAGGATGCCATGAACTCGAATAATTCAGAATTTGTTTAAACTAAAATGTCCAAATGATAAATGAGCGCTCGTACCAGAGCCAGTGTTTAAACATATCAAATACAGCTTTATCCTTGACCTCAGAGATGTGTGTGTGTGTGTGTGTGTGTGTGTGTGTGTGTGTGTTTGTTTGTTTGCTAATGACACAGGTGAACATTAATCAGATTACTAACCAAGGCAAGCACACTGACTCACCTGCTGAATCATCAGTTTGGACCCAAACAGTATCAGTACCAGTAACGTCTAATACGAGACCAAAGACAAAACCCACAAGCTTTTTTTATGTGATTCACATCACAGCTACATGGATCAGTTTTACTAATGGCTGTGTCCATGATGGAAAACTCTTCAATAAATAACACTGAGACGCTTTAGTCTTCTCAACGTTCTTATAGAACTAGTGTTCGTGAGCAGACCGAACAGCGGGAGTCGTTACAGACGCAGAGTGCTGCTCTGATCAAAGATGAATTATGAACATAAGAGATATTGGAATACGTTCGAAGACTTTCTGGTACGACGAGTGTTTGAGAAAATAATTGTGAGCTAAAAAATAAAGCCGTTTTTACACAAGACTGTCGAATCATCATGAAACGCTCACAATCGCCTCATTGCACAACAAAATACTTCCTCTTTTTTTCTTCTTCATGAATTTGCACAAAAACGTCCCAAACGTCCTGTTAAAAACATCCTGAGAGTCACATCAAGACCCAAACGTTCTGTTAAAAACATCCTGAGAGTCACATCAAGACCCAAACGTCCTGTTAAAAACATCCTGAGAGTCACATCAAGACCCAAACGTTCTGTTAAAAACATCCTGAGAGTCACATCAAGACCCAAACGTCCTGTTAAAAACATCCTGAGAGTCACATCAAGACCCGAACGTCCTGTTAAAAACATCCTGAGAGTCACATCAAACGTTCTCAGACTTACTGTTTTAATAATGAATAAAATTATTCATCATGATATGTTACGATATCACCGAATTTCCCCTTGGGGATCAATAAAGTACTCTCTATTCTATTTTAAAAAAAATATTTTTTACTGAACAGAAATGTCGTGTTTTTATAGTGTGTATGCTATCGTGGAGTCTTTCGGAATAAACCTGATGCTGATCTGTGATGTAGAACTTTATCTACAGTACATTATTAATGATACAGATCATTATCCTGCAGTCATGTGAAGTCGTAAAGCATGTTAAACTGAACAAATGTGAAATTAAATCACGATGGAAACAGATTTACTGCACATAATATTAAATGTGCTCCTGATGTGTACTGATCTTCTGCGTTTTTAAATGATTTCCTAATCAGTCGCTCGTTAGCAGTCACTGTTTACATTCACAGGAAACGATGCGACACTTAACCGTGTTCATTCGTCACTTTAGTGAAAATGATGATCATTTGTGTTTTAAACTTTATCTTTAGCCTCGAATTAAAACCTAATCAATTTGTAAACGGCATGAGCGTTAGCATTTAACAGAAAATTAGCCACTTTGCTAGCCAGAAAACTGAGGAAGTTAAAAAGCACAGCGTCATTCGGATAGAAGAAATGTATTCTTACCCAATATAGACTTGATAGTGTCTAAAGCGCTCCTCATTGGTGTGCTGCTTCACTATAAATACTTGGTTGTGAGGATGGATATAAAAGCCGGTGCTTCGTTTTAGTCAGAAAACCTTTTTATCAGACTCTCCCCTGGTGGTATGATATTTGTCATTTTATACGTCCATATGGAGCGTTCCTGCATTATACTGTTTACTTGCTAGATATTATTTACTCATGTTTTATTTCTGTCCCAAAGGTTTTTACCAAAATGAAGATTTTGATTGTGTTTGTCCTTGTTACGCTGGCTTTCAGTGGATGTGACGCGACATGTAAGTCATATCACTGTCTATTATTATTATTATTATTATTATTATTATTATTATTGTTGTTGTTGTTATAATTGTTATTGTTATTATTATCAGCACCTGTAAGAAAATGCGGCAATGGTTGGACAGGATTTGGGAGAAAGTGCTATAAATACGTAGCCGAGGCAAAACCATGGGCAGAAGCCGAGGTATTCAGTGTTTAGTTTTTTTATTCGTCTGCACACGATGCTATTAACACTACACTTCATCATTCATTTACTCAAAAATAATCTACATCGGATCATTTATTATTTATTTATTTATACCTGATCATTTATTTCTGATTTTTTTCTCCTTGGCAGAAACACTGTCAGCTCTTTGGAGGAAACCTTGCGTCTGTGCACAGTAACCAAACGCACTTTTTTCTTAAGGGAATGGGGAAAATGTCTGGCAGCTACAAACGCACCTGGATCGGAGCTCAGGATGCAACTCAGGTAGTTTTCTTTTCCTTCTTTCCGTTATTCCTCAGAACAATTAACCGGCTCCTGCAGAGCTGCTCATGAAGACCATCCCAGGACTTTTATTCACAATCGGCTCACACTGAGCATCCTGTACACACACTCAGTACTGTGTGTCTTCACTCGAGTTCTTCTCAAGGTTTCTTCCTCATGTCATCTCACAGAGAATTGTTCATCAGGAATCTAAATCTACACCCACGTTTCTGTAAAGCCGCGCTGAGATAATATCTACCGCTTAAATCGGATAAAACTGCTGAGCTCTGTGCTAATCTTTGGATGAAAGGGTCTCCAAAAGAGCCTAAAATAAATGAAACAGCAGCACAACCAGTAAACAAACACGGGGTAAACAAACCCCGAAATGAAATCACTGGTGATGATCAAGTTTACGATGTGAGAGTGAATTCGAAAAAATATTAAAAAAAAGATTTCTAAATGATCATGTTTACAAACATTCCGATATAAATTATTTGAATAAATCTGTAATTATATAAGAAGTATAATTCTGCATTCATCTTTTCCCAGAGCTCCCTCTGGCTGTGGAGCGACGGCTCGGTGTTCGATTTCAGCGCCTGGCATTCAGGAGAGCCGAATCATTCAGGAGGAGAACACTGCGTGGAAATGAACTACGGAGGTACAGCACATGAGCAATGATGATAGTTTACTTAAAATAACCACGAGCGCAGAGCGCAGTCCGGATTCTCTACAGGGAAAAGCACTTTTGTTGAAATGTGAAGATGTTTTTCTTCCTAGTTTTTACTAAATTCTGATTTATTCTCCAGATGAGGTCCTGTGGAACGACGCCCGGTGCAACACCAACCTTTACTTTGTGTGTCAAAAAGCACAAAACATCAATATCTGCTTTTAAAACACCAATAACTGCTGATAACCGCTAATAACCGCTCACGATCGCTCCTAATCGCTAATAACCGCTAATAACTGCTCACAATCACACATAACCACTAATAACCGCTCACAATCGCTCATAACCGCTAATAATCGCTAATAACCGCTAATAACCGCTCACAATTGCTCATAACCACTAATAACCGCTCACAATCGCTCCTAATCGCTAATAACCGCTCACAATCGCTCATAACCGCTAATAACACACATTATTTCTTCTTATTGTCAGTCCCAACCAATGAAAACACTGCTTACGGTATCACAATAAAGATGAATTATGAAGCTTGATGCACTTGTTGATTATTATTGTTGTTATTATGATGATAGTTTTACAGATGATATATTTCACAAAAACTAATAAGGTGCTGTATTTGCTGCCGAAATATGAATGAAATCAGTCGGATCATGCTGCTGAGTTTTCTGTTCAGTCCGGGTCTCAGCTGTACGGCCGAGTGAACACCTTCCATCACGTCTCACTTACATACTACACTATAACGATTACTATAACCATAATCACCAACACTATACAATACGCTTCTGTGACACACACTCACACACACACACACACACACACACACACACACACACACACACACACACACACTCCATCTAACACACACACACACACACACACACACACACACACACACACTCC
>NC_030441.2:90000-107500 GCF_001660625.3 Ictalurus punctatus
GGAGACAGGCTCCTCCCACTGCCGGCCTGGTGGTGTCGCTGAGTGTGTGATCTGCTTGTGTCACTGTAGTGCATAAGGAGGAAGGGAGGAGGAGGGGAGAGAGAGAGAGAGAGAGAGAGAGAGAGAGAGAGAGGGGGAAAACAGGCCTCCACCCTGAGTATCAGGGAAATGGGAGTCTGTATGAGGGATAAAGCAGTGAGACTCGGCATCATCTACATCTCTGAAGCAAATGAGCTATGGAGAAAAGGTAAGGATGACACACACACACACACACACACACACACACACACACGGAGTGAGGGATGGAGAGAGTCTGTATTGCGCAAGCAGCAGCATCTGTGCTACCATGTTGCCCTGGGAAGCGAGGCACAGGGGCGAGTGATGATCAGAGGAGGAGATGGAGAAGGAGGAGGAGGAGGAGGTAGAGATGGATGCTCACATACGCACTGAAGCTGAAAGGATTCATGCAGGGATCTGATTTAAACACACACTAGTATGTTGGCTGTCTTTCCTCCTCTCGTTCCTGAGGAGCAGCTCAGTGCAGCGTTTGCTTCTTCACATGTGTCAGATCTTCAGCCTCAGACTTACTGCAGATCTAATCCAATATCGCTCCCAGACCTCACAGAGGCTGTACGTTCTCATTTCCACATATCTGACATCCTTGGCCTAATTTCAGACACATTTCCATTTCACATATAAAAAAAGACAGAATTTAGCATGTAATGAAGACTCGAACCTGTATGCGCTGTCCTCTTGCTGATCCACACATTCACGCAAACATCATTCGTGTTAAAGCTGTTTCTCTCTTCCTGGTTTACTGCACAGTTCCCCTGTGTATATAATCCTGATAAATATCCATCTAACTGATGAGCTCCATCTGTATGACAGGTCAGCCATACTCTCCTCAGTGATGATGGAAGACTTTATCTGTTTATGCTTGTTTATGCTACTCTAACTAGCATGTATGCTACAATGCTAATGCTCCATCTGCTCATGTGAAGTGATCATGTGAAGTGCATATCCTGCCTCGGCCCGGGGGATTCATCATCAATAAATCTCAATCCACCGCACTGCTGAGTGACAGTAGGTCTTTCCTGCACCAGTCTGTTTTCTGTCCTCTGGTATCTTTCTAAAGGAAAATTCAACACTAAAGAGAATTCATTCATTAAGAAAATTAAACGCTGGTCCTGAATTTGCCACTCCTTGTGTGGTGTACAACAAATAAAGTTATTGACTAAGACTTCCCCTGAATGAGGACTAAAATCCTCAGTATTGATAAAGAGAGAGTGACTTCCAACATGTCAATAACACTAACTCTCATTAGCCAGCAACATTCACAAATCAAGCCTGGAGCTTCATGAGCTGAATCATCTGGACTTTGCATGTGAGTTTATCTGTAGTTTGTGTAGAGGCGGATTCCTGTTCTGAGGAGATGTGGTCATCTGCTTTTTGTAGCCCGGAAACTGCTGATCTTCTGAGATGTTCTCACACGGTTTACACAGCATGGTGTGAAAAACGAGAAGCTTCCAGTTAGCAGAAGATCTGCAGGCGGAATCACCTTGTTGATGAAACAGGCCAGACTGGTTCAAGCTGACAGGAAACTACAGTAACTCTAATAACTACTCTTTACAACCGTCATGAGCAGAAAAGCATCTCAGAACACGCAACATGTCCCCCTTAGACTTGAAATTCATCAACATCAGCCCATCTTTCAGTTTCACAGATTCATAAACAAACACAATTAGAAACAGAAATAAAACACTGGGCACTTCACTCAGCTCAGGAAAAGAGAGAGAGACAGAGAGAGAGAGAAACAGAGAGAGAGACTGCGAGAGAGATAGAGAGACCGAGAGAGAGAGGGAGATACAGCGAGAGATAGAGAGACAGAGAGAGAGAGAGAGCGAGAGAGAGAGAGAGAGAGAGAGACAGAGAGAGAGACACAGAGAGAGAGACAGTGAGAGAGACAGAGAGAGAGACAGTGAGAGAGAGAGAGACAGAGAGAGAGACAGTGAGAGATAGAGAGAGACAGTGAGAGAGAGAGAGACAGAGAGAGAGACACAGAGAGAGAGACAGTGAGAGAGACAGAGAGAGAGAGAGAAAGAGAGAGAGAGAGAGAGGGCAGTGTGTGAGTGTCAGTATAATGGTGGTGTGAGGGAGAAAAACTGAAGTCAGTAAATAGTACAGAGTTTATGTGTGTGTGTGTGTGTGTCCTCCACAGGGCCGAGTGTAAGATGAGGGGAGATCATATTTGGCCTGTAAAACTGTGTGTGTTCAGTGGATGAGAACTGCACAGTGAACATTAGTGTGAACACACACACTCTGTGCTTCATATTAAAGGTAAGAAACGTGTCTAACAGACTTCCATTTCCTGGAATTGTTCGGGAAGGGGGTGGGGGTGGGGGGTCGTTTGGGGGTGGGTGTTATGTTAATGTATATGTGTATTTTTGGGATTTTTGGACATGGTCTTGGCCAGTCCACAGAACGTATGCCCCTCCCACCCAGACAGCATGGCCAATCACACACTCTTACAACTCTGCTCTGTTGTGCGCTTCATTTACATTTGATCCAAATCACCACATGGTAAATTTACACCATTTTTAAAAATCCACTTTTTTAGTTTTTTATTTACTTTTATTCTCTTATTATATTTACTTTACACTTGTTATGTGTGTGCACTAAATGTCTTTTCAAAAAGAAGCACTTTAATACTACTACTACTGCTACTACTACTAATAATAAAATGTTCATTCATCACTAGTCACAGCCTTTTTCTATCACTGTATAGTTTTGTTAGGGGAAAAAAACAGAAATGTAAATTAACTAATGACTCAGACTTTGACTCGGACTTTTGGACCCTTGTGTGTTTCAGCTGAAATACTGCAGACTTTGTATTTCCACTGCCTTACACCAAGGAATAATGATTAATTTTTTCCTGTTTCATGATTCTGATGTCAGTGTGCAGTCACTGTGCTCGTCTGCGCTAGTCTGCGTTAGTTCTCCCTCCAAACCACATGGAGGCACAGCAAGGTTCTCCGGACAGCAGCAGTGAGGAATGTACCGTTCTGGAGGCTTTTCCTGGCAAAGGAACAGTTTGCTCTCAACATAAAGGAAAAGTAGGAGTGCGCGCGCGCACACACACACACACACACACACACACACACACACACACACACACACACACACACACACACACACACACACACAGTGATAGCATGGCTAAAGTGTTTTAGACTATGTCTCCTGTGACTCTCATATTTCTGCCCTAGAAAAATAAATCAGACCGTGTGTACCCAGAACTCCGCTGTGGCCTCCATTCAGAAGGAAAATCACTGCATCCTCAAATGGATGAAAACTTTCCCTGTAACTACCTCTGAACCAAAGACAGTCAGCTGTTAGACTGACACAACTACAATTTAAATAAATAAAATGTCAGCAGGATAATAAAGTAGTGAATTAGTAAATTAAGTAAGTTTATAACGGAGAGTTATGAAGTTCTGATCACTCTTGTGTTCAGGTTAAAGAACAGTGTTCTTCTGCGTCATACACACACTCGTCTCACGGACACGCACACACTTATAGTTATGTAAACATTATTTATGTGACTTATGTTTTCTATATATTTTTAGGCCCTAGCATTTTATTGTCTGCCGTGTGAGAGTGCTGTGTGTGAGGAGTGTATTGTGAGGGAACATGCCGACCACCCGACAGAGTCACTGGAAAAAATTGTGGCTCAACAGCGAACAGCTTTGCATGAAAGACTGAACGCAGCTCAGAACAGGTACGACTCTGTGTTGTCACTTGAAATTCTCTTCCTGAAACATTTCCACATGTTGTAGTGTTACACCCAGGAACCGATATGTACCTCATTGGAATTCTGGAACGTGGCTGTGGGGATTTGTGCCCATTCAGCCACAAGAGGTCGACACTCGAGCTCTTCCACGCCAACCTTCACACACCACGTCTTCATGGAGCTCGCTTTGTGCACAGTGGGTCATGCTGGAACATTGTTTGGGCGTCTTAGTTCCAGTGAAGGGAAACCCTAATGCTACAGCATACAGTGATGTTCTATACAATTTCTACTTTGTGGTAACAGTTTGGAGAAGAACCACATACTGTATGGGTGTGATGGTCAGGGGTGCACACACTTTTGGCCTTATAATGCATATCTAACATTCAAAGGTGCAACGTAGTTGTGACACAAATGTTAAATAATAAAAAAAAAAACTTCTTGGCTGCCTAAATCTTCACTCTGCTGGGTCAGTACTTGTTCGAATCAGTTTTTGCTGCAAATCTTTTGGGCTTTGTATCAGTCAGCCTTGCACATCTGGATCCTGATGTTTTCTTCTTGGTAAAAATCACTTGAGCTCTGTCAGATTGGATGGAGGGTTGTTGGTGAATAGCACTTTTCAAGTCTTGCCGTAGATTCTGAATCAGCCTGAGGTCTGGGTTTTGACCGGACCGTTTTAACACATTCAGGCTTTTGGTGTTGAACCACTGCAGTGTAGCTTTGTCAGAATGCTTAGGGGTGTTGGAAGCTGAAGCTCTGCCCCCCGGTCTCAAGTCTCTCACAGACCGGAGTAGGTTTTGTCGTTTGCTCTACCACCACCATGCTTCACTGCAGGGTTGGTGTTCGCAGGGTGATGAGCAGTGCTGGGTTTTGGCCAAACATAGCGTTCAAGTGAATCCACTACTGTGCACAGTCTACTCTGTTTAATAAAAGATGGAGACCTCCACGATTGACCAGATATTATTTGACCATATTTCAGTGGGGTGATACTAAAGATCATCTTCATCTTCCAGATATAATTTGAATTCGTTTCACTTTAGCCCTTTCATCAGTGTCAGTTTATGACCATAGGACTGTTGCTGTTTGGATATTTTGAAGACTATTTTCAACCTAACAGTGACATGCAATCTCAACACTACTCAGAACGGTTCGACTCATTGGTGGTCTCCTCCCACTGATGTATGGGGCAAAGGGTGTATGAAAAACTGTGTCAAGCAACAGATGGGCTACACTTATTATAATTTAAACATTCAATATGGTATGAGTACATGATTAAACGGCCAATGCGCATAATTACAATGCTGGTGTACGTGATATATGAATATCTTGTTCAGAACCCATTTAACCATTCTAACGTTTAAAACATATATTTCAGCCAAACTGTATGCCAATGACATCTGACTTTCTCTACTGTATGGAAAGTTGGTTAGTTGTTTGATTGTCTGAACTGGTTGCTTATCACCCAGGCTTCCCCAGATCAGAGATGCTGTACAGACACTGAAGGACATACTGCAGCAGCTGAGCACTCAGAAGAACTCTATCGAGGAGGACATCCACTCCTCCTTTAGTGAGCTGCACAAGACCCTGGACACCCGTAAGAGTGTCCTGCTCATGGAGTTAGAGGTCACCTACGGATTAAAACAGAAGGTGTGTGTGAACGCACGCACACATCTTATTCATTCATCCAGAAGCATGCTGTGCAGCAATTAGTGCAGTTTGTCAAGTCACAGATCATTGCATTTACAAGTAAATGATAAAAAATGATATTTATTTATTTCAGAAGCAGAAGGTTTATGTGTTTGTATGGTTTTAGGTACTGCAGAATCAGTTAGACACTCTGCTTAAAGAGGGGGCTGATATCAGCAGTAACTGTAGTCAAACAGGAGAGGCGTTGGATGGGGCAAGTGAGGCTGTTGTTTTGCAGACTCACAAAGACTTTGGAGAGCGATTGAGCGAGCTGGCCAGTCAGGGCCTTCCCCTCCAACCTGAGGAGAACGATCAGCTGGAGCTCATAATGGAAGTCGAAGGACTTCGTAAATCCATCCACAACCTGGGCGCGGTTATCACCACCAACGCGGTGGCCAGCCAGACTGAGGCTTCAGGAGATGGCCTACAGCAATGCATTGTAGGTCAGCCAACCTCTATCATCATAACCACCAGAGACAAGTCAGGGGGCCTCTGCAAGTCAGGCAATGCTATCATCTCGGGAGAAGTCTTCACACCCGATGGCAGTGTCATGGATGGAGAGATTTTGGACCATAAGAATGGCACCTATGAGTTCATGTACACATTGTACAAGGAGGGAGACTTTAGTCTGGCACTGAGACTCTATGATCAGCACATCAAAGGAAGTCCCTTCCGGCTGAAGGTTATCGGTTCTCCGGATGATTCACCCACTACCACGTCTGGAGCCAACGCCGCCTCCACAGGCTCCAGTGAAGGTGGTGCAAGGAGACGGAGTGCCAAGTCCCCGGGTAGCAGGAGCCGACAGAAAGGGGTGCGGAGAGGTGGGAGCTTGTTCAGCACACCCAAGAAGAAAGTAAATCCCATTGAAGATGATCTCATCTTCAAAATCGGTAAGCACAATAATCACCAGATTTCGCTCCTGTTAATACCCCAGATGGGGTCGTCAGTAATGACCACATAGCATGAAGTGGAAATCATATTTTCTATTGCATCAACAGGGCTTTATTTCTCAATGCTTATGTGCATGCAGCTTTTTGAGTCACTTTGAGTTACATAACTGTGACATACGACAACCGCTTAATCTGTTATTAGGAAGGAAGGATCTGGAGAATAAGACCATAGCCTTCTTTCCTTACAACACTGCTGTAGTCTTCAGGCCGGTCTCTTATGATTTATTATTCCACAGGAACAAAAGGAAGAAATAAAGGTGAATTCACCAATCTACAGGGTGTAGCTGCCTCATCAGGAAGTATCCTGATTGCAGACAGTAATAATCAGTGTGTGCAGGTGATTAGAAGTCACTTTCTCGTCAGTGCCTTAAAATTGCAATTCTTTCTCAGTAAAAGAATGTTTAATTGCTTTGTGATCAAACATGAAGACTAGTTATATTCTAATTGATTGTCCAGATCTTCTCCAATGAGGGAGAGTTTCAGAGCCGGTTTGGAGTCCGTGGCCGTTCGCCGGGGCAGCTGCAGAGGCCCACTGGTGTCGCTGTGCATCCAAATGGTGACATTATCATTGCTGACTATGATAACAAGTGGGTTAGCATCTTCTCCAGTGATGGCAAATACAAGGTGAGTGCTCTCTAAGAAACAGGTTCCAAATGCTGGTTCTGGAGAACCCCCTGTCCTGCACATGTTTGTGTTTTCCTGCTCTGACACACCTGATTCATCTCAGGAAGGGCGGTTAAGTAAAGTATTAGTCGAATCAGGTGAGTAAGGAACACAGATATTAAGGATCCAGGGTTCTCCAGGACCAGGGTTTGGAACCTGTACTCTAAAGGCGTTTTCACCCCTGGCTCATATGAAGTGTTTGTTTCGGAACCTGGTGCATTTCTCCTTTGGGTCGGTTGCTTTAGACATATATGAACACGGCAATCTCAGTAAGCAAGTGCATAGAGATACCTAGAGCTTGTATAAGAATTTGAGGAGATTTTGTAGGTCAGGGAGTGAAGCAGAAATCTGCAGACTGGTGTATGCGATGTGCTTGGAGAAGCTGAGCATGTTCTCTAAAATCATTCTTAGCTATGAGCGCAGGATGGACGGTGAGGGTGTCAATAAAGATTCAGCACAGGGGCGATGTTAGACCTGGGAGGTAGATCGGATCTGCTATGTTGCAATTCATCTAAACGTGGAAGAAAAGGAAAAAGACACATTGGTGACATTTCCTGATGGAGCTTTCTAATCTGTAGGCTAAGCTTGGGTCTGGTAGGCTGATGGGTCCGAAGGGCGTCTCTGTGGATCAGAACGGTCACGTTATCGTTGTGGACAACAAGGCCTGCATGGTGTTCATCTTCCAGCCCAGTGGGAAACTGGTAACGAAGTTTGGCAGCAGAGGAAACGGTGACAAACAGTTTGCAGGTAATATAATATGCAACACTCAGTATCACACACAGTGTAAGCATATGTATACAGATACGACATGATTTATAATCGCACTATCCGGTGTCACCCAGATGAGGACGGGTTCCCTGTTGAGTCTGGTTCTTCTCATGGGTTCTTCCTCATATCGTCTCCGGGAGTTTTTCCTTCATTACGGATCTAAATCTACATCCAGATTTCTATAAAGCTGCTTTGTCCCGATGTCTCTCTCTCTATATATAAAATGTTTGTGTGTGAACTCAAAAAGTACTTTAAAGTACAGCTCCAGAATTATTGGCACCTTTGGTAAAGATGGGTAAAAAGATGAAGAAAATAAGTCAATCATTCATCTTCAGTAAGCACTTTATCCTGGTCAGGGTGGTGGAGGACCTGGATCTCGGGAACACTGGGTGTGAGGTGGGAATACACCCTGACTCTGGCACACACACATTTACACAATCCTTTACACCTCGGGGCAATTTAGAGTCACTTAGCTTGTGTAATAATTCTGCAGGTGACTGTACACACTCTTTGTCTTTCCAGGTCCCCATTTTGCCGCAGTCAACAATAATAATGAAATAATTGTCACTGACTTCCACAATCATTCAGTCAAGGTAAGCTATACACCATGAAACTCAAATGTTCCTAAGCTATCTTTTTAATCATGTTTAAACTTTTAATAATGAGTTGTGTTAAAGCAGTTTGGGTTAAGTGCTCAAGTTTAAAACTGGAACTCTTTGATTAATTAAAGTTTGATTACAACCTCCACACAGCATTCTGACGGAGACGTGACCATGTTCAGTAGAACCAACAGCTCAGCTTTATCAAGAAAAAATATTTCATATAACTTCACCACAACACCTGTGTAAGGAATATAATCATTGGAGGTGTGCTGTTTTAGGAAAGGGATCAACAGCAGGATGGTGTGAGCAAGCGTAATTACCTTTACCAATCTGAAGTTTCCTGTAACAGCACTTCCCACAAAGTGGTTTACTCCTCACATGCTACAGCATTTTGCCAGCACTAACGTTAACATTAGTATTACACTAACATTATTTAAACGTCTGTGAATCGAGTTAGTTCCTGTTGTAACTTACGTTATAGCAGCTGCAAACACTCGTTCCCACACCAGCCCTCTCTCTATTCTCTCTCTCTCTCTCTCTCGAAGTTAATAAGACACAAAAAGTGCATTCATATAAACCTGTGATTTGAGTGAAATCTGCACTCAGAGCTGCTGTTACTGTTATAGATCAGAAACCAGAATTCTACAGCGCTGTGGGATACTTCAGCATTAATACCAGCATTTGTTCGTGCTCCAGTTGATTACAGATCAGGTCCGTTCTTATTTACAGGTGTTTAGTGCTGAAGGCGAGTTCCTGCTCAAATTCGGCTCAAACGGTGAAGGCAACGGTCAGTTCAACGCTCCCACAGGCGTCGCAGTGGACGTTAACGGGAACATCATCGTAGCTGACTGGGGAAACAGCCGCATACAGGTATTATAAGTGAATCACGTTCATGTTTACACCTGTGATCTCTTACACTCCTGAACAGGTGATGAAATGCAGTGAATACCTGGTGCAGGTGTGAGCAGACGTGAAAGTAGAAACGTGGACTGTCTCTGGGACCCGAGCGTCACCATGTGACTGTAATAACTTGTGTTGTCATCCCCTCTGTTCCTGCAGGTGTTTGATGGAAGCGGTTCTTTTCTGTCCTACATCAACACGGCGGCGGATCCTCTTTACGGGCCACAGGGTCTCGCGCTCACCTCCGACGGCCATGTGGTTGTGGCTGACTCCGGTAATCACTGTTTTAAGGTGTACCGTTACCTTCAGTGATTCAGCATCTCTCTCGTGCACTTCTACTGCAGATCCATCGCGCTTACTTTCCTGTGCTACCTGCTTCATTCTGGCCGGAATGGATCGACGCGTCTTGAATAATTATTGTCAGTGCTATCAGATGAATATTTGGGACAGCTGAGGCTTGTAAAGTTCAAGTGTGGTCACATTCAGCTTCCAGGTTGTGTTGGGTTTACACGCGGGAATCGTCTCACATCGTACACGTCTGCGTATTATTTTCATTTCTCATCCTGTAGAAACGTTTAGGTTCGGTGACCTTTGACCTCACTGTTTGACCCTTTAAAAAGCATCTAGAGTCTTGTCTCTCGCCAACTGTTTATAACTCACTGCTCAAAAATACAGAATTTAAAATATATTATTATTATTACATATTAGTTTTTTTCTCTTCTGGTTGAAAGTGGCTCATCTGCTGTTTTGTTGAGGGAAAAAAGAAGATATATTTTCGCGTAATTACCCTTACCAGCGTACTCCAGTGTGAAAGTGCAGAGCTGAAACACATAAAGATCACCAGGTCTGGCTAAACCCTAAACATTTACACCTCTGGAGCTATAACGTGACCACACCTTTATCCAGCAGCCTCTCACAGACGAATATTTGCTGCATTGTAATGGAGTTTTATGCGATTAGAGGAGCATGTGTATGGAATCGAACCTGAAAAGTCCATTTGCTCGGCCTTTACTGCTAAATCTGAGTTCCGCTCCGTGCATGTGAACATCGTTACACAGACATTCAGCCACGCTCTCCAGCACGGCTCTTCAAGACTGAATTGAATGATGATATTTAAAGATGAAAACAAACTTCACCTGTTTAGTTCTGCGCTTTAAAGCATATTCCTGATGGCTACGTTCATCTCTCAGTGATGTTTTAGAGTAAATA
The DNA here is from genome assembly GCF_001660625.3 of Ictalurus punctatus. Lineage (NCBI taxonomy): Eukaryota > Metazoa > Chordata > Actinopteri > Siluriformes > Ictaluridae > Ictalurus > Ictalurus punctatus. The sequence continues at coordinate 100,566 of NC_030441.2, forward strand.
AACATTAAAGGAGACCTAATATGCTAAATTCACTTTTACATGGTGTGTGAAGATAAGTGTGTGTCGACAGTGTGTGTACACAACCACCTAATAACGGTAAAAATCCACACACTCCTTTTTTATATTCCCCATAAATCATAAACAGTGTCTCAAAATGAGTCGTGTGTTTTCTCTCCAACACGATAGAACAGGCCCCGCCCACAACTGGTGACGGACTCTGCCCTATTAGCATAACTCCTCCCCTGAGTGAGCTGCACACAGCTTTTTGTGAGTGTTTGTAAATGGTCTTTCCGGATGAGCTCGTTAGCAGATTCCACGGCTATTGTGGGTAAAGTTACCGTTGTCTCCGATTGTATTCACGGAGAGCAGAACTACGTCCTCACTTTTATTTAAACCCGAAAACACTTCCTGTCCGTATAATTCACACATACAGGGCTAAACACCAGTATTTACATGTCAGTCAGACCTCTTCTCCTGATTTGTTGTTGCCGTAGTATCCAAAGCGTGAGCTGTAAAGGCACAGCCCTCTTTCAGAAAGAGGGCGGAGACCAGGAGCTCATTTGCATTTAAAGACACACACAAGAAAACAGCATGTTTTCGCTTCCACCCAAAAGAGGTATTTACAGCAGGGTGTAATAAATGACCTGTGGGGTATTTAGAGCTGAAACTTCAGACACATTCTGGGGACACCTGAGACTTATATTACACATCTTGTAAAAAGGGGCATGATAGGTCTCCTTTAAGCATTTATAGTACAGGGACTTCGTTCTGTGTTACTAGACTATGGAAGTGTAGGAGCTCTAAAAGTAGATCCACGATAACACACACTCGTCTCGCCGTCTTGTTGGACTTTACTAGCGAATATCAGGCCTCTATTTTTTATTTTCAAATATTTAAAAGGAACAAAAATCTCTATATTTATGTATTTATCTTGACTAATGTTTCAAGGAAAAGTGCAGGATGTGTATTAATAGTGTTCTTTTTGGCCAGTAGGTAACGTGATAAAGCTCTTTAATTCAGCGCCGGGGTCGATCTTGCTCACACTTTCAATAAGTCTGCTATACACACACACACACACAAACACACACACACACACACATACACTCATCTATACGTGGTGTCATTTCATATTGGCATGTTTTACCAACTCGTAATAATAGAAAAACAACCTGGTTAATTCATTCATAATACATTTCAATGGCAATAGCACTTCCATCATCACTTCCATCATCACAAACCAGATTCCAGATTTTTGCTGACGCGTTAAAATACTGCGTTTCTTTCGTATTTTGTTTGGATTGTTTGAATGTTGTACAGTTTCATTTGTACTGATGGGGGAAAAAAAACAATCTAGGAATGTTATACTTACTGGATGATTTAAAATTCCACTTGAATGTTCACGTTCTATAAAAAACAAAACAAAAAGCTTTAACGTTATTTTTAAAAGAAACGCCATAAACCAAATTAATTTCCAATTCCCTTTTAACCGCTTCATTGAGGATTGCTTGTTTACAGTTTAAAGCTTTGATTTCTAATGTTGGTGTCAATGTTGATAAGTCATGATGCTGAATAACATTAAAATATTATTATTATTAACTGCAGAAATGTTTGTGCCTCAGTGTTTTTGCTTCTAGTCGTTCCAGCAGGAAACAAACCGAACAAACAAACAACAATAAGAAAATTAGAACTGTATAACTATAACTGTTTATTATAACTGTTACTGTAATTAATCATAAACCAAATAATCAGTCCGTACCGGATTTCAGATTTTTTTGTGATTGTTGTGGCCAAAGACGCTCGATTTCGCTGCGGCTTTTTTTCAAAACATGCGATGCAACTTATGTGCTTTTTTTCTGGAAAACTAATCAACTAACCATATCGGCGAAATCGCAGTCGCACGAAATAGTTCTGCGCGCTCTTTCACAGTGATGTCTGCTGATAAATGAGACCTTTTAGCTGTACTCGTGTTTGAAGAGGGCGATGTAATGATGTCACATGACGCGTCTCGTCCCAAATCTGCACAAAATCTTAGCATTTTAACAGAAATCTAAAATATTTCTGAAATATAAAATAAAAATATAATATCAGTATTTATATATTTTTTTATTAACAACAGAGTGTTAAATGCAATTCCATTCAAATGTCAGCAGTACAGATTGTTTTAACGTGAAACAGCATCACACAGATTACGCCGTGTTGCCGTGTAAACTGCATTCATTTCAAAATGTAAAAAATTCTAAGGAGACGTTGAAAACACCGCATTAATGAACGACCCTGACCGAGACAGATGTGCGTCCGCAGCCAGGAGTCAAGAGAGCAAAACGGTCTCTGGGTGGGAGGGGCATACTCTCTCTCCCCCTGTCAATCACAGTCATGCTAGCCAATTGTGGATGTCTGTGAGCTCGTGTCTGTGGAAGAGGGTCGATAGTTCTTTCCTAGCTGAAGTACGACAGAAGAGAGCTGACTCGTGGGTGGGAACAGGCAAGTCAATTCAAAATGTCCCATTTTAGTTTGGGCCAAGAAAAACGAATGAAAATAAAAAGCTGTTTGAATGAATGCAACGTACACGAGCCTCACGCCACCCTGATGTCTAATATCATCTCTAAACCTGAAAATCGTACAGATAAATCCACTGATATCTTTTAGTCAGGTTTTCGAATGAACACACATTTTCACAGCAAAAGAAGCCACAACTAAAAGCAGAAGTAGTACACAAACATGAATGTCCTGTAATAAACAGTGGCATTAGTGTTCCTGTGTGTAATACTGTGATGTGTAAACACAACTCATACTGAACCTACATCACGAACATAAAGTGTAAACGCAACTCGTTTTAACAGATAAATACCATTCTGATGCAATAACGACGACACGTTCGGCTCCGCTGGTCTACTTTCACCCCACAGCTGAGCTTTTCTGTACAAGCAGCAGATCTAGCAGCGTCCCGCCACACAGCGAGCGGTTCTGAACCTCCGCACTTCTGAACCTCCGCACTTAACAACGACAGAAGACAAACCACGACACTCTGAGGAGATCTGCGACATCTCCGACTCGTGACGTCACGTTCACGCCAAGCAACTCAAACCCTGCGTCACATGAAGCACGGTGAAGTGTGATCACATTCCCACGGAACATTCGTCTCCATTACTAAACGACGTCATAACACCATGCACACGTATCACAATTTAAATAAACAGTATTTTAATGATCAAAAACAGTCTTGATAAATAAGCACGTGCGTAAAGACCGACAGTTTAACTCTGATATGGCTTTTATTTAGCGACGGAGTAAAATTACATTTCTCAGAATTGTTTTTAGAGCAAAATCTAGAAAAAAATCCGGTCCTGATTCTGTGCTACAAAAACACCACACTTACAGCCGTGCTGTCAGAGGAAATTAATCAGCGATGGAGTGGCGTATAACCTTGAGGACGTTTAACCTTGGTGGCGTTTAACCTTGAGGACCATCACTGAAACGAGTCAGTTCCTGTTCTCATTGATTTTATAGCAGCTATAAACAATTCCCTCACCAGCCCTCTCTTTACTCTCTCTCTTTACTCACAGTCTCTATTCTCTCACTCTTTATTCTCTCTCACTCTTCACTCTCTCACTTTACCCTCTCTGTTTATTCAGTCTCTTTACTCTCTCGCTCTCTTTTTTTCCAATGTGCTGACACTGGAGACTCCTTCCATAAATGTTAAATAAACGCTTCCTTATAGAAAACTTCACATTGACGATTACACACAATACGTTTTAATCCGTTTATTATCACTGAAGCCCTGTGACGTCCCTCTGAACGAGCAGTTACTATGGAAACGATAACGTATTAGAACGAGCGTGTTAATATGAACCTGTGCTACAGTCAGAGTTGCTGTAACAGAAAAGTGATCAACACGTTCTGACCAATCACAGTCCAGGATTGAACAGTGCTGTGGTGTAATGAGTGTACAACAGACCATAATACGCTCCAGGAGGAGTAATAAAGGCCACTTATAAGGTGCGTACGGAGAATTATTATAAACGATAAGGTCTGAGGCGATTCTCAAGGCTGCCGTGTCGTAATAAAAAGCTACAGAAGAAATGTCCTACATTAAGTTATCATTTGTAAATAAATAATTCAGCAGTAAACAGCTACAGACCGTTTAAAGAGCTTAATCACACTTTACTCGAGACCGAGTGAAAAATTTATCCCGTGCACAACGCCGATAATAATCGGTTGCCAAGCAACCAGGTATCTGAGCCAATCCAACAGCTGGCCGTACAGGACGTGTGTCCTCTCCCAGCTGGAAAGAAGGCTTAAGGAAATAAAAACGACAAACTAGATGTTTTATATATATCTACATGTCTTATATATACACACATACAGATGCTACACGCAAAAAATTATTCATCTACCATAAAAAATGTTGTATAAAAACACCTGGATCAGATTAAAATAAAGGTAAAGGATACGGGTTGTTCATCATTCGTTTCAGGTCGACTTTCTCGTTGCAGTACGGACACGTCTGCTTCTTTCCCACAATGCACCAGCCGCGAATGCAGAACTCGTGAAATCTGTCAGCCAACAACATTCACATCTTAACATTTCAGAAATCTGCAGAGAAAACTCATCACGCACTCAAATCCCAGTAAAGACAAACTGCTGAGAAACGTTATTACGTTTTCATACATTACTGAGTGACTTATTCATTAAAAGTCCGTAAACAATGACACAGTCACGTGTCTCGTATTTCCCCAACACACCTGCTTCGTTTCGTGTCAAAACCTGATCGAGTTTCTAATGAAATGCGACGTGAAGGTGTGCAGTGGAATGAAATCCACGTACATGTGATTGCAGGAGAGCTGGTACGTGTCCTCGACGACCCCCTCCTCGTCCACGTCCACTAACGTCTTCTGTCCACACACCGCACAGATATCATGGCACAGGCTCCGAGACGGCATTCCGCCCATGTTATAATACTGAAACACACAAAACGCTGCACATTTTCAGGACAACATGATTGTGAGGGAACATCACACACGGCAGTTATACATACAGGGAGGAATAAAAGACTTGGGGTCATGATGTTATAGGAAAATAATCAATAACAGGGTGGTGTGATGAAGCAGAGCTACTGATGCCACACAAAAGCTTGTTATTTTCCCCACGTCCTCACGCGTTTTATTCCTCAGCAGCAGTCTCCTTAAATATCTCCTTACGGAAAACTGTAGATCCGCGTGTACGTCCCTGAGGGAACTGTTGAAATGCTAACGACTGAAATAAAGGAACGTGTACAACAGCAGGAGCGCGAGTGTGTTGACGTTAATGAAGAGCATTTACCCCGATAGTGGACGCCATGTAGTCGGAGCAGATTTCAGCGAAGTCTCGTCCCATCACGCCGTAGTACAGCCCGTAGAACAGCATGATCACGCCCACGTCCATCGAGTCCTCCGCTCTGATCCTGTCCAATCAAAACTCTTTCATATTGAACTTTATTTCATATTTTTAACATCCGTTTAAACCAGACGTGTCAAGCACAACGATGAGTTTAGTGACGAATATCACAAACGCTTCCTCTCGCTCTCCCTCTTCCTCTCTCTCTCCCTATCTATCTCTCACTCCCCCTCTCATTACCCATCTTCATTCATCAGCTTTCATCTGAACGCTACATTCTGAATAAAGCACATATTAACACATTAATACATGAACACGTAAACCCAACTAAAGAATTTCCCAGTTTGGTTGTACTGTACATATACAGTAGCTTGGGTAAGTATTCACCCCCTGAACAGTCCCACATTTTGTAGCTTTACTGAACTGAAATGGACCTCGAGACAGAATTGGCTGTAATACTGAAGTAGGAGGAATAAACTTGTATACAGTTACACTGCAAAATTTAGTTCGGCCACATTATTGTGAAACCGCTAGAGCAGTTCGTCTGGAACATTTACAGCATTTTTAACTTTCTAATGAAGAACTACATCAGAACACATTTAGTGAGTTTTCGGCCCTGAGATTATTGCTCTACTTCACCCCCTAGTGGAATACTTCAGCGCTCTTTTTGCACATTTTTATTCAGTTACAGTGCACAAGCTGGTTCTAGTTTAGAACAGGAATTCTAAATTCATACTTAGTGGCCCAGAAAAGATTCTTCACCGGGCCGGTTCGGACCCACGGGACGTATGTTTGACACCTCTGATTTAGACAAAGCATTTCAGTGTGCTGAAGTGTGACACTGAGACAGAGTGCACATACCTAAAGAAAACGTTGAACCCGAACAGCGTAAACATAATGGCGAGGTAACCGAGAACTCCGACGGCGTAGCTCAGCTTGTAAATCAGCAGGAACCATTTATACACCATCCTGTAAAACGTCACACAGACCGTTCCTTCACACGGAATCTCACTATTCATGTGACTTTATTAGAAAAGTCATATAACATGTTCAGTAAATGATATATTGATTATACCTGGGTGTTCTGCCAGACAGAGGTTTACGTGTGGCTCTGAATATCACGTAGCTGGTGATGACGGAGAACATGCCCCATGTGGACAAAAAACGCCACCAGTACAGCTTTATGGTAAAATACAGAGGCACCACCCACATCTGCAGGAGCGTCACTAACTGCAATCACACACACACACACAGAAATATATGCAGCTGTTATTTTTTAAAATTTATTTTGGAGTCAAATTAAAGAATAAATATCTGTTCAGTGAAAAACTCCTGAATCCTTTTTTCCTCTTATAGTATAATATAAGATTCGTTCACTCCTGTTTGTTTTGTTTACACTCTCACTCTCTCTCTCCTGATTGGTTGTGGCTCCTGCCAGTCAGTGTACAGACTTCTTTCATGTCTGAAGTTGGTGTTTGGACTGTGTGGAAATCACTGAAACATCATCAGAGACCCAACGTTACGTTTAGGAAAAGTTGCGCCGTGTGGAATTGAAACGAATC